>NW_024609836.1:92418752-92687972 GCF_016920785.2 Ixodes scapularis
ACCAGTGAATTGTATTAGTGTAGAATAGAGTAGAGCTTTTGGGGTGGACCTTCACTTCATGTGCGTTTTGTTCGTCCTGTATAATAAAGGTGTTATGTCTCGGAGGATTGTAGGATCACCAGCTGTGTTCCATATTTATTTCCAGTCACAACTAATACCAGTCAGAGGGCAAACACTGTCAGTGCTTATTTCAATAGACGCTTTTCAAACCTCATCAAGCAACATCGGCCGTCGCCATTGCTTGGGTAAAAATACAGATAAAGATAAACAATGGAAACACTTTAAAAAGGGGGGGGGGGGGGAGGCTGTGTTAGAAAAACATTTATACACATTTTAAGATAGAAGGGATGACCAAATTTTAAGCTAGGGGGCGCAAGCTACCGCCCATTACAAAGTCTATAACCATTACCATTCATCTATACATGGGCTCGAAGCGCCTGATTGGATCCGAGCCCTCGCCGAACGCACTCAATCTTGATAAGAGTTAAGCCTACTTCGCGCCGAACGCTGGAGCAGCTTTCGTATCTGATACATGCCTAGAGTGCGTGCTCAAGCAAAGATGATTGGCGCAGCAATTACTATAATAGGGTCTATTGTAGGTCGCATTACATTAGATTGTTTTCTCATTACAGAAATATTTGTCTTTAATTTTAAGAAAAATGAACTACACAAGACTCAGTTTCTCTGTCTGTGTTCTGAAACAACCCCTTTTTTGAAGATATGTGCAAGAAAATAAAAACTTTTTCGTAAAGGCAGGATTCTTAAGGGAAAAAGAAGCCATTGAGGAAAAATTGTCGTGCAAGCTTTCTTGAAAGGTCACCATGTAGTTGCGATTTATAATTATTGATTCGTTTCGCCCAATAGCTACTGCGAGGCGAGGAGGTCCTTTGGTTAGACTTGCTGAGAGCCAAATTCGGAAGCTTGGTTGCAAAATATGATTTTCTCAACAACCTTCCTGTAATGAGTGATAAGGCGCAGGGGAGCTGGTTTACATTCGTGATTTAATACAACCCGTAGACAGGGTAAACAAGAAAGACAAACACGAAAAAGTCTCAGAAGACTTGGTCGTGTTTGTCCTTCTTGTTTGCCCTGTCTCAGGGTTCCCTTAAATCGTGAACCTTCTTGCGCACACCCTTAAATCTTGCGCGTCAGTTTTCCCCACGAAGTAATAGAGTGAGCCAATCGATGAAATTTACGGAGGGTGCTAGGCAAATGGCGAAGCTGAACATATGTTAAGATCTAAAAAAAAACTGTTTGAACTGTGACCCTGAACGTTGAGTTATTATAATATACGATAGAAGTTCAGCTGGTGCTGATGCGCTAGCGCAAATTGAAGCGGACAGCAACCAGTCGAAAATTGGCTATGGAGGAAAACTGGTGCATTTTTTCTCTGCGCTCAATTATATGAGAAATTATTACGAATAATTACAATGCGCGTAAAGTAAAATGCCTGGAGCATTTATCAGTCACGTAAATAAAAAGATTGGTTAGTTACGGTGCTTTTTCTTTGTCAAATGTGTGTCGTTCAACACAGTGCTAAACCAGCGTCATACATGCATTTATGTGCACTGTCGGGCACTATTAGCGCGAACCCGGCGTCGGCGCTTTTCTGCATGTCGGATTTACGTACTAGGCGAACGTAGGACGCGTGGAAAGGCAAGAGACTGCAAGAACCACGCAGTAAAATTGTATCAGTAATTCTCTGTGCATGTAGACGATCAAAATCAAGTGAAGGTCAAGTCAATAGATTCCGATTTGCAATGTGGACCGTAAGTTTATCTGCTTCTTGCGCAAGGGTTGCGATGTCGTCACAACACCAAGCTCTTATTGACTGATTAGAAAAAAAAGAAATAGTAGGTAGAACTCAATGTTAGATGCCTTGAGGTCTACCCACTATCCTTCCAATCAGAGCCAATCAAAACTCGGGCGTCATTTTGACGTCACCGCAACCCCTGCACAAGAAGCAGATGATTGAACTCCATATAAAAAAGTATTGCTTTAGTGTCTCTATCCGTGGATATGTGGAAAGGTGCTTGTTCCGCGTTCAAAACATCACCCGCACGCTCGAAATATTGGAAAATAGAGAGAAGCCGGAAAACAGGTGCGCGATAAAAGCTTCCCGGTGTTGGAAATATTAAAAAGAGACACCTTTCATAGCCGACGTACTTTATTCTTTATGTTTTGAATGTTTTTAACCGCTCCTAAAGGTGCACGACGGGGTAATTTTTAAATACCTGTCAGGACTGGCATATTTGCAATTTATAAGCGTCAAGGGAATGCTGGCGAACCTTGAACATACCCTACAATCCTTCACAATATTATTTTGCTTAGATTCGTCGCTCGTGTTTCCACACCTCCTGTGGAACACAGGTTATGGCCTGAAATGTAGCAAAGTTTAACATCGTTCACTAATGAAGGCAAATGCGGCGACTAAAGAAATTGCACTTTTACAGTGTTAATCAAGGTTTGGTACAACCCAAATAACAAAGGTTATTCACGTTATTTTTCGGCTAAGTGACAAAATGCGCGCTTCTTTTTTTTATAGGAATGCACAGGAACCCAGCAAACGTGGACTCGTTGCTGTCTGCTTTAATTTGTATCCCGGAAGTCGCTTATAGACACTACCGGCAGTTGAACCTCTAGCGCACATATATTAACTTTATGACACTAAACATGATATTTAAGATGCTGATGTTAACTCATAGGCATAACGCGAACTGTTTTTGTTTTCTTTTTAGGTTCCAACATATTTCCAGCCTCGTCTAGAAACTGCAGGAATTGGCTCTCCTTAATGTTGCCCGGAAAAATAGTTGCACCAGATTTTCTAGAGTATGCGCTCGATACTGCTCACTAATCACAAATGAAGAAGCGGCACAGAAAGCAAAAGATTTACAGATGTATTTAAAGAAAAAAATATATGGGGTTGCAAATTCTCAGAGCAAAATCCGGAGGAAAACGAAGAGACACGCACAAAAAAAACATTACACGATACAGCAGTGTACAGAGCTTGTCAGGTACAAAACAACTACTCGGCCAAAACACAAAGGTTACGAAGTAACCATCATTTACGAACAAACACAACAAACAGATCAGTCGTTCAATTTAAAATCCACGGGTCGTTTCAAATCGCCCGACTATCAACCCTTTCACCAAACCTAAAACGACAAACCTGTTTTTAGTGCGTGTTTTTTTTATTCGAGAGCGTACGCAGCAACGACGAAATGTCCCGGAAGAATAGAAGAAAGAATCGGGCTCTACCTATTTCGTCGTCTACTAGCTACATGAGCCCCAAAAACTAAAAACAGAACCCTTGATGACTCTTTCCTGAAGACCTGGAAATTTTACCAGAGATTCAATTTCCGCGCCTGCCCCCCGATGATATTCGTTTCGTTGTTCGCGAACGAACAGCGAAAACGGACACTTTACTTTATCGTGCTATTACGCTTTACTCCATTCGCATCGCCAGAAAGCTAATGGAAAACTCGACTCGCCCAACAGACTCAGCCTCCTTATCTCTGAAAGAAAAAGAACAACAAACACTGCGTGAAAAAGACAACGAACACAAATCAGTTAATTACCCTAAATTTAGCGAAGTCTGGGGACCCTTAAATGGTAAACACTCTGGATAAGGTAATTTATGCAAAGGGCGTACAGTTTAAGCATCTTAACGACCATGAGATACGTTTCGTGATTGTCGAGTTTGAGCTGATTGAACTGGCCGTGCTATTAACGTGAATGGGCCTGGCGAGAAATGTTGCTATAGGCAGCAACCGGCTAGCGCTACCTGCTCCGCAGAGAAACGAACCATGAAGTATATAGTGTGTGCACGCAGGAAAAAATAACTGAAATTAGGCTAGCACTGCCCACTTTTGTACGTTTTGTTTGATCGCTCTGCTTGATCATTGCGATAGTTACTGAAACGAATATAAATTAACGATCCGCTATCCCATAATGACTGCGTACAGAATGGCGATAAACTCCTGAGTGACGTAATTTGTGCGAAAGGAACATTTGAGATGACTTTATATACCCCCAAAATTGTTTCGCGATAGTTGAGACACAGATGATCTCTACTGATACACGGCTAAAATACTATTAACGTGAATGGACTCTGCGAAGCGTATTGGCAGCGGGCGGCGCAGTCTAAACAAAGTCTGCGAGCTTCGTTGTCTGCTGAACACAAAGATAGCCAATCGCAGCTCCTGAAAAAAGGATCCCAACCAATGGCAAAACTCAAAATACGGTAAGTTAAAAAAAAAAAAGAATGCGATTTGCGCAAGCGCATTGCGCATGAAGTTTTGTTCTCTCATTGTCTCTTTTGTCCGATCTGATCGTAATCTGAGCCTCGTCATTCGCTGCGAATCTTGTATTGTTCGACGTGATTGACTGTCTTTGTGTTATGCATAAAAGAAAACTCGCAGATCTCTTTTAGGGTGTGAAACAGCTTTGAGCATAGCACTGGTCTATACAGCTAACTGTATTGACAGGTAGTTTTTTATTTAATAGTATTATAATATTTCTGCCGCAAATGAAAAGGTGACTTATGTTCTTTTACTCATTATCAGGGCCCATTATTAATAAGTAAAAACTCACCGATAAACGCTACTCACATGTATCATATACAAGGCCAGATGCGTAGGCTACTTTCCTAGGTCTCCGAGTTCCTTGTAGCCTACACTTGGTAGACCAATTATAGTCATTTGTTGGATCGGCTCGTCGAATGAGAACGATGGACGGAAAACCCTAACGAATCTGGAACGCTTACTTGCCCGCAAAGCACTTGGGACGGCCAAACATTGCAATCTACGGTGCGAGCTCGAGCATGTCTAAACATCTCCCAACCCCCTCCACAAGAAAAGAAAGAAAAAAAAAAGCAGTTTGCGTTTTTGTACTGAGCATGGTGAAACGACATACTCAGGGCCACGGTGCCGGGTGTTCATTTTTAGGCCTGAAGATATAGTTGGGCCTCGTCGTTCTCCGAGCTCGCTTCGTATAGGTAGAAGTATACTTGGCACTACTAAGTGTCTTGCGGGAGAGAAAACGCTCCAGATGTCTTGAATCGCGGTTCCACCTCTGATATACTGTCGAGACCGGTTATAACGAAATAGTGCATATAACGAAGCGATCACGATTTCCCGTTCCCTTTTGCAGTTCGTAATAACCGAAGTCGGTTATAACAAAATAGCGGCTACAGCGAAGCGATTTCCCTTTCCCATTTGCACTTCGTTATAACCGAAGTAGGTTATAACGAAGTAGCGGCTACAGCGAAGCGATCACGATTTCCCATTCCCTTTTGCACCTCGTTATAACCAAAGTCGGTTATAACAAAATAGCGGATATAACGAAGTGATTCCCGATTCCTGTTGACTTCGTCACAACCGGTCTCGACAGTACATCATACGAAAGACAACCTGCACACAGTGTCCGAGGCACGTTTCTTTCTTGCATGACGATCCTGTAATATCGGTCATACAAAAAAAACTATACAAAAACTGTCTCTGCAAACATGTGTTCGAAGCGCACGTATGTACGAAGCAGAAAGTACTTCGACCTTGCTCTTGTGGCGTGTCCGCAGATACGTCTGCCATCGTACCTTCAGCGAGCGCCGTGTCTGTTGCACAATGTACGACCGGCTGCAGTTTCAGTGGCAGAAGACACCACAGAAGCAATATGAAACCGATCGCCCTTCTCGTGAGCCAAGCCGAGGGAATTTCCCAAGATACGGTCTACGTATACACTTGGAATTGGACCGAATAATCCATCGAGCGTCTCGTGTGGTCGAGACCCCCATTTGAACGATTGTCTCGGCACTGACAAATCTACGTTAGCAAACGGTTGCGTTTTTTTTTCTCGAATGTTTCGACATTTGGGACACATTTGACAGCACCTAATACGCAAAGAAATAATTAAAAATATATACATATATATTGCGCCGACTATTTCTTTTTCTTTCTTTGCTTTCTCGAAGATTTTGAAAAACATTTGGAAGTCGCTTACCGTCTAAATGTCCTCGCTATCAAGATCCACCGGGATCCAGTTTCTATTTGCTTGCAGTCAAAGCAGGCTACACCCTGAGACACGACCCAAAAAGAGTTATTGCTGCAAGATAGACTGAAAGAGAAAACAGGTTGTGAAACTTGATTGTAAATGTCGCTCTAAAAACCTTCTGTGAGTTCACATTCCTGCTTGCCTCGGAGATGCCTGCGAATACCATCCTGAGGCTGACTATGAAGCTTAAAACACGATTAGATTTGAAAATGCGATGTGTGCGGGGAAATTTGTGCAAGTAAAACGTCTTGCGCACATCATTTTTTTTTTATGTCTAATTGTTTTTGAGTTTCGTAATTTGCTGAAAACCTTCTATTGCTCGCCCTGATTAATTGTCTTTGTGGCTCAAAACAAATCAACCTAAATATTTTTTTAGCATGGAACGAATATTGACGCAGTATGTTAGTAAATCCGTTGCATCTTGTGAAGGGAAGTTCGCTCGTGGTTTTTACATTGAAACAAACTGCAGAGATTCGACTTCATAACAGAACTGACAACGTCGCGCGTCGATAGTGTTAGAGCACATTGAGAAGATAGTTTGGGACTTCTAAAACGTAAAAACACTAAGATAATATTTCATTGTTCACTGATGGGTAATTTAACTATTAAAATATTTCTAACCTGGTAAAATAAAAAGATTTTAATGATAAAACAACAACGACATGGACTCCTATGCAATCCTAATCAGAATCTGCGCAAGAAACTTTCTACGGTCGCTTACTGCGTTTCCTCGAGCGTATCAAACCGTCGATTAAGCTCGCAGATTTCTGCTAAACCTTCTATCTCTCAAAACTAATTATAATCAAAAAGAACACATTCTCCGGATCGCAGAAGGGTTGCACGAGTCCCCTACATCCCCTAAGGTCACCGCCTAAGCTGACAGTACGGTCGAAGCTACGAGCTCGCCCGACCAATCAGCAGCCTCCCTTTGATCAGCTGACCCCGCCCCCGGTGTCTGTGCTCATGGGTATGGGGCGGGAACAGACACGTCCACGTCACTGAACTAAAGTAACTACATGCGTTAATCGATACTCACTCATAAAGTAACGCATTATTCTCTCGTTACTATGAATGTTTCCATTTTATAAAGCAGTAGCCGCTTCCAATATTTGTGGTCGTTAATAATTTCTCGCTTTTTAACGCGTTCATTCAGGGATAACTGTGGCTATCTGCTTGCACAATTTATACACATTTTATTTTATTTCTTAGGATCTATATATTGCTTTTTCGTCGTGCAAATTACAGGCGTGAGCTGCTATGAAAATTGTGTTGGGTAGTTGTGTTGTACACGTTCCTGTCCAAAGGTACGGTTACTTGTCACTTCATCAAAAAGTAACGAAAATAAATTACTCGTTCAATTCCTCGAACGTAACGAGGACGTTACTTCGTTACCAACAAAAAAAAAGTAACTAGGTACAAGCAACTCGTTACCTGTAAAGCATCACGTACAGGTCCGGGTGGGAGTGTGGTCACGTGGTCAAGGATAAGCGTGTGATTGGTCCTAACGAGCACGCAGCATCCACCGCACTGTCAGCTTTTGGTGGTTGACGGGAGCACAGTGACGTGTCCAATCGATAGCACTTTGCATCCACCGAGACATCTGCGCTGTTTTGGGGAGAGAGAAAAACGAATATCTCAAAAGGCGCGTGGTTCCCTTGAATAATTCATGTCCGAAACGACGCGAAAGCTCGGCAGGGAGCGCACGACATGCGGACATTTTCCGGTTTTAAACCGACTGCAAACGGTTGGCATGTCGTACATATATGCATGTATCTCAATAAATATACAAAGACAAAAAGAAGAACAAGGAGCGCACGAGTGTTTAAGGTATATTGGCTAGAAAGGAAAACCGTGACCATTTATTACAAGAAAGTTTGCTTCTTGACAGGAATCCTCTTGCTTTTTTCCGCGTGGAATTTTTATGTTATAGTGTATGCCCCCCAAGAAAAGATGCTGATCGGTAAATGTTGAGCCACGAGCGCTTATAAAGAAAAACGCTGTTTATCAACCTCGATAGATTTATGGATTTATTGTCATTAATAAAAAGCTGAAACGTTTTTTTTTTTAGGTATAATGTTTTTATTCGGCGTAGTTTTTCGTGGAGAATCTAAATATCACCATCATTTGTCCTCAAAACAACACATAACAAGAAAGAAAAAAAAAGACAAGGAAAAAAAACATGCAGCCGTTTGTGGCCGTCGAACGTCTTTGGTTGGTCAAGCCGTGACGACATAAAAGGACCAGGCGCGATTCCAATTGCATCTTTCGCAGAAAATTCCACTGACAATACTTACCTCGTTTCATCTCCGGTTGGCGTAAGCTCCCCTGATTCGGTGAGGTGCCTACCTCTTCTGTACAAAGATGCCCGGAACATACACACTGCTGGACTATCACCCATTTACTGAAGATAAACCTCTCCTTCTTCCACACCCATTAGTTCCGAGATACGAAACTAATGGGTGCGGAAGAAGGAGAGGTTTTATCTTCAGGAAATGGTTGCTAGTCCGGCAGTGTGTTTATCTTCTTTTTTCTCTCTCTCTCTCTATTCGTGCGTCTCCCTACGTTCAGCTGGCATCTTTCAGAAGCGTGAATCGCCAACCAGCTCAGCTAGTTGGTGATTATAGCTCAGCTAGTCGCAGCAAGTATCGACGACGAGCGACGCAGGCTCTGCGAGACAAGAAGCACGTACGAGAGTCCTTTCGGGACGTTATGTTTTCCTTTTCTCCCTTTACTCCCCTCTCCCGCTGCCGCGGAGGGACGTGGTTTTGACGCAACTTCAAGGGCGTCTTTTTAGGTAAAAAGGGCATGGAATAGGCTACTGTTTGCGATATTCGTGATGCTTGAAGTCGGATTAAAAAGAATCGAGTGTTTATTAATATAATTCAAAACCGATTTAGCTTCCCAGTAAAGGAATACTCCGGCGGGGCGGCGGAGAAAAGCTCACCGGAGAAAAGCCCACCGCAGAAAAGCTCACCGGAGATAAGCTCACCGGAGAAAAGCTCTCCGCAAAACCGGCAGATGCGGAGAAAAGCTCACCGGCCTTTGAGCTGATGCGGAGAAAAGCTCACTGATTTTTTTTAGCGCATTTTGCGTCAAACGTGGCAATTTAACACAATTCGCATTCGTCGCTTCATTAAAAATATGTCCTCTTTGTTTTTGTAATATTCTTGAAGTTCATTAGGCCTATTTACTAATTCATCAAAAATTAGTGATCACCCATTCTGTATATTAATGAAGCCGCAAGCATAAAATCAGAACATCGTACACCGGTAAAAAAAGACAACAATTTATCGACAGCTGACAGTGCGCCGTCGGTAGCTCTGTCAGATAAAGAGCTTTGTTCTTTGCGAGCTAATATGAATAGCGGTGTGTGAACCGTTTCAGCTCCAAATATTGTGTAGTGCCTAATAGATTAGTAGGTGCTTCTTGATGTAATCAGTGTCAGCTACGCTATTTTCTTTCTGTTAATTTCACTAACAAAACTTTACTTGCGACAACAGCTTCGTCCTGTCGTGTTTGTTGTCGTCACTCCGTCGTCGTCGTTTGACCGGTTTTCGTCATGCATAACCTTTACCAACTCGCCCTATTCGCTACCTTACAGAAAATTAGTTCTTATATAGTGACAAGTAACAACGATGACAGTATGCAGCTCTGAAGGACATGGGTGGCTCACCGTAGAGGGGCACTATCACAAAAAGGCAACGTGTGGAAACACCAGTACGAACGTCTAGAAAACGTGCATGTCCGTGGAAAAAAGAAGCCTCGATCATCCTACTGACTGTTTTATCCTGTTTGCAAAGGTTAACAAAAGCTTCAAAGTGAATTTCCGGCACCGCGTTGTTGCGCATGGACTTTCGGATTTTTGGCATTTACAGTTTGTATTTTTAGGTTTTAGGCTGACATTATTAAGTTTTCGAACTTTTTCCTGTTCTTCAAGTCCGTAAAGTTTTCAGTTAGGCTTTCGTTGCTTAGAGAGTAAGCAACAGAAAACACTCACTCGCAGTTATTGATTTGGGAGCAATATACCCAATAAGCTCAACAAATATTTCATAAAAGGACATTTTCTTTTTTACAAGGCTGACGAATTTTAATGATAATAAATTGACATATCTTAGGACGATCAAACAGCCTGCATATAAAAAGAAGAAAAAGAAATCGGTGAGCTTTTCTCCGCATACGCTCAAGGGTTGCTGAGCTTTTCTCCGCATCCGCCGGTTTTGCGGTGAGCTTTTCTCCGGTGAGATTAGCTTCGGTGAGCTTTTCTCCGGGATTCACCCCAGTGACTTTTTGAGCTACCCTAACTATATTTTCGGAATCACCGGTATTTACCCTTTTCGGTATGCTATTTAGTTTCGCGCAATTCAAAATAGTGATTAAGAAGTCGGCACGTGAACATGATGTCAAAACTAATATTCAAATATACCCGCGCTTTCAATACTGTGACGTCAGGGCAGGCAGGCTTGCAGGTCGAGCGGGCAGTCTAAAAATGGACCATGCCCAGCATATGTTTCGTGCTGCGGCACGGTGCTGAAGCGAGCTTCCAAAGCGTTCATGAAACTGCTTGTAATCAGTTGGGAACCAAGTCTACAGTTCAAAGTGTGAACCCCTGACTTTCGCTGACGTCATCTTTTTCATTGTTGCCCCTAGGGATTTTCACTAGAAAAAACACGATGAGGACCAAAATTGTAAATTCAATAATTGCGCGAAAAAAATAAAATTAATTTTGCCTAATATTTTAGTAGCTATTTCAGTGTTGTTTGCTGGTATGTTTAGCAAATTTCCAGGCAAATTCGGGTCTATGAAGAAAACGCCGGAGAACACCTTGAAATGAACGAACGTTAAGTTGGGATCCTCTAATGCAGAAAGGCGCTAAAAGGTTCAGAAGAGTTCTGCTTGTTGTTTTGGCCGAAACAGTCTAGACAAAAATAAACGTAATAAATCGCTAAATTGTAACGGCAAAAATGCGCTTTTGGAGGTTCATCACGCTCCTCAATAAACTCAAACTGCCACTACGTATCACCGTTACGGGTTTGAGTCTACTGAGTCCCTGCGTACGTCATACTTTACTTCTACGTTATGACCGCTGAGTCGCCCCTGTTCTATAAAAAGTATTTGCGAGTTCGTGTGCGCTATTGTTACCACCATGTCGAAAACAGGCCAACCCGTACAGAAATGCCATACATGACCAAATAAAAAATATGGCCATATATGACCTTACTTGTTTAATTCTTGATATGGCCCCATATGGCATTCCTGTACGGGAAAAACCGTACCCAAACCAAAAAAAAAAAACACATTCCAACCAACTATTTTATAATACTGTGTTGCCAGCGAAAAAAAAAAAGAAATGGGGGGAGGATTGTTGTATAAGTTGACTGCTGACTAAATAACGATTCTAGGAGCCCTGTTTCTAACATCGCGTTAACAGCAAATGTATTAACGTTATGCAACGAGCCCGTAAACCGTAAACGCGCGCTCTCGCGGACTACAGGCGGAGCTATCCCCCATCCAGAGCGGAGCTCTCCTTCTGGAACGCTCTATAGTAACGCTAGTAAGCCTTCCTCGGAAACCTGATAGTTAATCATTTAATAGTCACTTCTGGGGAACATAACCGCGTTCGCCCACTAAGTGATACAGAAGCGGAAACTCCTTATGAAGTACTACACGACACCCGCGTCTCGCCGTAAAAACATTCCGCCGTGGTGCATATGCGACGGCATTCAACCAACTCCGGCATCCGTTGTAATTTATTCAAACGCTACCTTCTTCGTTCAGTTATAAGATAACAGCGTGGGGGAAGCTACGTGTTCATTGGACCAGTCAAACGTTCGTCTTTCGCCACGTGATCGCTCTGTCGCCCTTCACCAAGCGCGGAAAGCGGGGTCAGGTGATCAAATGGGGATGTTTGATTAGTTCGGCGGGACGTACCTCCCACAGCACTGTCAGCGTAGGGATGAAAGGACCATAGAAGCTGCAAACACCCGCGCTATCGAATTTGGGATGCCGGAGCGCACGCTGAATACTCGAAGAGCGAGGAAACACGTCGTCCCGTCGTCTCTGAATTTGGGGACAAGGTGAGACGACGCATGTGACGGCTAGACTTACGCACGCATGCTTGCAAGATTTGAATTTCACCATTCTTATAAAAAAACGTTTGTGAAGAGTAAGCAACAGAAGCCTGTTTACCATTCGTTTCAAAGATTGAGGTACAATATATTCGCGGACAACTCTCTGTGGCATACCGAAGCAGCACAGAGTTGGCCAATCGTTGGCCAATGGCTGGCCATGGTCCTTTGGCCAGTGGACAGACAGTGGCCAGAGATTGGTCGATGACTGGCCTTTATCTGGCCATTGGCCAATAGCCACTGGCCAACAGCCATAGGCCAAGCATTGGCCAGTGAATGGCCACTTTTTGGCCACTGGTCAAAAGACCATCGACAGCCACTGGCCATTGCTTGGCCAAGATATGTGCTGCTTGGGTAGCTTTGACTGCATAGCCAAAGAAAGTTGTCAGTTTGTATAGTTCAGATTATAGCCACTAAAGCAGCCACGCTTCAGAGTAACGAAATTCACCCATCTTGGGGCTTCAAATCATGGTTGCCAGTTATCTGGAGCTTTATCTGAAATCTCATGAAACGCTTTTCCGTCCCCAGAAATGTTTAAACAGTTCACGACAGAGCAAAGCAATGTCCTAACAGCTAATCTAACTCTGAGCAAGTCGCACTTTCGTATCATGTGGATCGGCAGTTGCGTCTGCCCTGCACAAGCACCAAGATGGCGGAGCGCACGACAATATCGAGTAACAGAGCGTCAATACTCTACGTGTAGCTCATTTAGTGTCTCTAATTCAGACAGACCCGTACGGTTGATGACGACAAAATCGTTTGAGTGTTTACTTTCGTAACGGACAACGTACATGCTAGCAGACCCCAAACGAAGGACTAAGAAATAACTAGGACAACTTGGGAATTAGTTTGAAGTATACAACCGGAATTTTAGTTGCACGGCGCCTCCACCGCATCATGCTCCCCGGCGACCACCACAGTCAAAATTTGGGATTGCATTATAAAGAAAAGAGAAAAAAAGAAGAAAAACACGGTGTCTGTTGCACACCTAATGACGTATTTGTCTGCAGATACACCTGTAGCTTGTTTAAACATTTCTGCAGATAATATTTGTATGACCACTAAGACAGGAGCATGGTACAAAGAAGAAACACGCTGCAGCTAGTCTTTTGATCTGAAGGCAGTGTGACCGCGATTTAAGAATTCTGGAGCGCGTACTTCCCCGTAAAGCGCTTGGAAAACGCAATTGCTGTAACCAACCGAAAGAACTCGGTAGATGACAAGGCTGAAATTATGTTTAGGTGGTGTGCGAATGCTGCTTGCAATCGAAAAGCGTCATTTTTAAAACTTGAACGCTGCCAAGAGGGTTGCTTTGTCGTGGGTTTCCGTAGCATGGAGAAGGCTGTGAATGACGCTGCTCTATCCGATTAGAAACCACTGTTCGCACTCTCCTAGTCTAGAGCATAGCCTCCTCTATGCTCACAAAGCCTGGCAGTTCGACGACGAAGCCATAGAGTGCCCGGTCGCGGATTTGAAGCGCGAGTATCTGGTAGCACAGAGCATCAAAGGTCCATCTCGGGGAACCTGGACGTCAGCGCACAGCTTTGGCAGCGGCGAGGACCCGAAACAGACTTGTTCGCTCGGAATAAGTGTGTTTCGGTGACTCGCCGCAGCGGGGCGCCAGTCGCGTGGCTCTCCTCTAATCCGTTGTCTGCCGCTCCACCTTTTCCATTTCGGCGGCTGCTTCTCGTGGCGATCCCCCATGCTTTGTCAGTATATATGAGGCTATGTCTAGAGCTAAGAACACATTAAGCACCGTAACACTAACATGACACGAGAGTTGAAACGTCATGCATATTGTCACCACACAATTTTTTGTTTATTTTTACATATTTTTAGCATCGTATTCAGTGAACTCTCTCCAAAGATTGGAACAACTGTCTCTCCCAAGTACTTTGCAGCAGAGTGTATGTCCCAGATTTCTTAAAGGAGCTGTGCAACGATATTCAATTGGAATGTTTTTCTCTCTACACGAGCTTACTGGCACACCTGGGACTCAAGGATACTCACACGCAACGCCATTGGCCAAGAAACTCCTTTGTTGCGGTGTAATTTTGAGGACAAAAGCGATCATTTTCATTCAATCTCTCCTTTGCAAAATTTGATGACGTAACTCGGGGATCGCAGTACACCCAAGTGACGATATTTGAATGCGGTTCACAGATTGGACCCGAGCATTGCGTGGGCGCTCGACTTGGGCTCGTGATAATTGCTAGCTCGAGAAGCATTCGGGTTGTGACCCGTGTCCAATAGCTGCAACGACGACAACAGCCGAGCCATAACAATGTCTGGAACTCAGCGCGTGTCCTGCGCTTTGTCAACCCCAGCGCGTGGCTATGATCAACACTGGCGGCATATAATCGGCTCCAGATCACGTGGCCGCTTGTTCTGGCTGCGAGTTGAGGGGGTGAACGCTGCTCGTTTTTCTTTAATTTTTTTCTGGGACTACTATTGCGTGGGGTGAAAAACGAACGCGTGTTTCATAGGTCATTAACGTTAGGGATCCGTTTCAAGCGGTATTTGCGCAAAGTACAAAAATTGTTGCATAGCTCCTTTAAGAACCAGTCACACTGGTCATACATGCGTGTTTGCAGATATGACTCGCACAATTTATAAGAGTGTAGAATCGGTTGTCTCTTATACTCTTAGAAATATAGGGTGTAGTACTTGCACCTCTTGTCCCATTTGTAACACACCAAAAACTCTAATTCGACGTTCAATCCACTGACGTCCAACCGACGACACCAATTTTCCCGAGCGGCCTGGTAGTCGGGTGATACAACTTATAAAAATAGCTAACGCACGCATTAAAGACTACATAAAAACACTCCAGTTTTTGTTGGCCCTGCTGCAAAACCTCTTTATTTTTTCTTAACGCGGTAGCCTTAAGGAACTCGCGTGGCAGAAAAGTCGGCGTCGGTGGCGTGACGCGACAATCCTGATGTATCGATAGGTTGGTGACGTCACAGCCACATGACCTCGCGCCGGAATTTCAAACACAAAACGGTCACGTGAAACGTGACGTCACGCGTAAAACGAAAGTTGTTAAGAAAGATGGCATGGAATGCGAAATAAACGTCGCCGCATGTCTAAAATGATTACACTTTACAAAGTAATCCATTTACCGTAAAGAAAAATCGGACGAATTTAGGCGGGATTCGAACCCACGACCCATCGGTTGCAAGCCAGACAAGCTACTGACTATATGTCATGTCCGCTGCACTTTTTGCTCACTGGCAGGAAGAGCATGGGAAGCTAATGAGAAGGCGATGCGAACAGGGCCCCATAACGCTACTGCGTTCCACTCTTAAAGGCGAAGCTTAAACGCCCTCCCAAGTTTTTTTTTTTTTTTTGTAGTCATTGATACGTTCATTAGCTATTTATATCAAACAGCTATCAAGCCACTCGTAAAAGTTGGTATCGTCATCTCGACGTCGAAACGTAGTTTTGGGATGTTATACACGGGACAAGCGGTGTAAGTACTTATTTCTGAGAGTGTGCGTGTATGAGGCGTGTTTGCATACAATAATGGGAATACACGCCTTCAGCGAACATCCTTCCTTTAGCATGGCGTGTTTGCGGCGTGACTGCGGTTTTAGAGCGATGGGTTCTGCAGATAAAGTTTCGTAAAACACAGGATGTCACGCTTTCATATTTTTGTGTAAAATTCTACGCCTAGGGTGCATCAGGCCTCGGAGTTTAAGCCTTCGGAAATTTATCGATCACTCGCTCCACCTCATGAATCGTAGTTGCCCCTCCCATACTTTCGTGCTCACAAATCGACAGTCTTCGCAGTCGTTTAAGATGGTCCAAAGTGCGTTCATTCCTGAAGTTTCCGCAGTGTTACTAATAAGGTTCCTGTCATATTCGAAAAAGGAGTGATGGTTTTGGCGGGAAATAAACCACTTGGTTGAACTCGATTTCGGAGATTCTCTGCCAAAGTTGCCTGGCAGGCTGCGCCGGCCATGCAAAAACGCACGCTCGCACTATGTACTGCTCTACGGGAGCACGCACAATGGACTGGACCTAATTGATTTGTTTTTACTATAGTTTAGAACGCTTACTTCCTAATCTCGAGAGCGCATCCCCCTCCAAAACGCCACCCAGTGCTTGATTAACTCGCGTCTTTCGCAACGTGCACGGCACGTATGCATATTATCAATTTTGCAATATCAAGCCGTATTTTGTGCGCCGTTTTTCTCTTATTTATAAGTAGATTTCCACCCTTTTTGTGGCGTTTAACAGTTCAACTTCAACAGCGGTCCATCGCGGAAGGATTTCCTAGCTGGATAGACCCGGAGGAGGTGCTCCCTGTCCCCATGGACATCACAGGTTAAGCAATTTGGGCTGATTCTTCGATCGAAACGATGAATTACCGCAGCATTGAAGGCACACCCAGTACGAAGCCTCTGGAAGATGGAGGCGTTGGCTCCGGAAAGCTTTGGAAGCACGGGGGTGGGGGATCCGTCATTATGTCCACAGAGAACACAGTGTCGTTTGTATGGTGTACGAGAAGTGTGACAGTGACTATAAGCCGTCAGGGACTATACGCATGACTAAAGTACTGCGTTTTGCTTTCTCCTTCTTATTTCTGGCTTGGCAAAACACACGCAAGTGGAGCCGCGCCTTCGAGCAATGAATCCGCGTGGAAACTTGGTCCCTTAGAATTCGGACTAGAGTACACTACAGGCCCCAGCCAGTCCGTTCGCAGAATGCCATGTTTCACGCCACTTTCCTTCGCGTTTACTTTTCCCCGGACTTCGGGGTTGTAAGCGATGTCATTTGCCAAGCCGCCCATGCTATAGGCCACACCACCGAAGCGCCGAGTTCGTGGAGCGCTGCGCAAACCGCGCTCTTACCTTGTTGTCTGCACTTTTCCGCTTACTGGCACCCTCCAGACGTTTGCAGGGAAAAGAGATCACGGAGCTGCACAATTTCTGCTCCCGAAATGCATAATACATGACTTCCTTTTGCTTCCCGCGGAAGTTAGCGAAGCTTACTTACTATACACCGTGTTTCAGATGCCTTCCCTTCCAACCCCCCTCCCCATCCCCTTCCGACCCGCCGGTGGGCTGGAACAACCGGAGGTGAAAGACAAATATGGTTAGAGATCGTAGCAACGTTACACACACAATTGCATACATAAACACACAAGCACGGGTACTCATACACACACATCCTCATATGCACACACACACACATACACACACTCACACGAACACACACAGAGAAAAGAAGACGACAAATAAGGAAAGAGTGCTGCTCTTTTGGCATGTTCTTTCGTTTATTTGCTTTTTTACCCGCGAAGTAAAAAGACTTACAGTTTTCGACTTGATCACGCACGCAAGGCTATAAAGACTGAACCTGCTTACAGGAACCACTTCGCTTTCGCGAGCTTTCGGGGCTAAAAGCAAAAGGAGGCGGGAAAAATAACGGCAATTTCGTGTGTCCATTTATACAGCACCTTAAGGAGGCAAGTAGACATTGGCTATGCCGCCGGAATGATGTTGGGACCGAAACAACGTTAAAGCAACAAGACGCGGCCCAGAGACGGCGACGGAGGAGCAAGACACGGAGTGCAAGGCACGCAAGAGGGCCAATTTCAGCTGGTGTTGTATGTGTAAGCTGGGCTTTACGCGTGGAATACGTTACCTACTCAAATACCGTCCTGAATTTTGGAAGTCTCTTCGCGAGAAAAGCGAAGATTTTCTAGGGAAGTGTTGGGCCGGGGAACAAGAGGTTTATTCTAAATCGTATTCTTGCGACACAAGTTGCGAGCGAGCTCTACGTCTGGAATAACCCTAAGGTGCTGTGCGGCCAGGTGGATTGTTGCCCTCGCGTGACATATCTCATCGTGACGCGTTGTGGGCGGGATTTTACCGTCGCAAAGGGACCGTCGACAAGATACGACTACAAGATGCGGGAAATGTACTCCCCAATTTGCCCATTTTCAGGGAGAGATAAGTTGTCTGCCTTCGCCGGCTCACTATACGTGCACAATGTATATGCATATATATCGAACACCGCAGTTCTTTTTTTTATTTCTTTTTCAACCCAGGTGCTTTTTTATGTGCCATCTGTAAAACGTGAGAAAGTAGGCGATGGAGCCGCAGGTGGGACCTGCTGTTATCGGTTCGATATTTCTGAAGATTCTAGTCGTGATTCTGCATGGTTATGCTAACTTAAGGAGAAAATTGGTTTCTTAAAGCGCCGTTTCAGGCGGGCCATCCGGTTTTTGCGTGGAAACGCAGTGTACCCCACCAGGTTCTTACGCATAGCGTTTCTTCATTCGCTTACTTACGTACCTACTGTGACGATGTTAATGGGAACAGAATTTCGGCAATCTATTGTACTTCACTTTGAAATGGTACTGGCGGGCTTCGAAATTTACCATTTAGGTCAGTACTCAGCACTTTCCACCACTATACGTAGTTTCGATGACAGTCCTTCAATACTGAGTTTACAAAAATAAGGAAAACCGGGAAAGACTTGTTCGCGCTATGACTGTCGTACAGTGTATACGTGTTTATCAGTGTTGTACATGTTCCTCAAAAGAGGAACGAAAGTTTGTTTCTTGTTCCTTCTGGTTTTATGGAACGCACTCCCCGTTATAAGTTCCATCTGTGAGAAAGGAACTCGTTCCCGAGACAGTTTAAGAAATGGAACGTATCGTTACATGTGCGTTACTTTTGTATTATGCTAATTATCATATTCAGATAGATGAAACGAAGTTATTTTTTATCTCTCTATTTCATTAATTTGCAACATACGAATTTGAATGCCACGATGGAAGAATATTAGGAGAAGAAAAGAAATGGAAGCAAGGCTTCACTTGTTTATATATTTACCTTTAAAAATCTCAGCGTTTAACCATATTCGTGTTTGTGGTGGGCGGTTCAGACGAGCCAAATGTACTGTTACCCCACATTGCACGAGCGTCTTACAACAACCTCACACGTTTCAATCTTACAAAGTCCCTTGTTCAAACTTAACAACAGTTGCTTCTCGATGTTGTTGTCCGTAAGACGAGCAAATGAAAAAGAGGGTAGGGCTTTCGCAAGGTCAGTCTTCAAAAACTATGATTCCTTCTCCCTGAAGGTCAGATTCGTTGTTCAGTTAGAAGGTGGGGTAGAAAGGAAGAGGGAACAAAGATTAATTTTTGTGTATATCTTAAGTGACCAGTGCTCGAGATATAAGGCTGCACTGGATGTCTGGTTACCTGCTCTTCTGTTGCGACTGCAGCTTTTATTTTTTTGTGGAAATTCAGTGATGGCTGTAGTCGGCCTTAGATTCCTGGGTGTGTGAGGATTCGTGGAAGCAAAGAAAGTAGCTGAGTTTGAGACGTCCTTATTTCCGTGCCTTTTCATTCGACTAAAATTTTCGCTTTTTGTACCGCAGTCTCGGGCGCTGAAAAATGAATCAATGTCCCCCAGCTCTCCTGCACCCGACAGTTAGCGAGCGAGGACCACAAAAAATAAAACCTAAAATAAGTAACAAAAAAAGTAACCGAGATCCCCCGTTTCGTAAGGCTAACTTTTTTATACTTTGTAAAATTTCCCTCTTAGAAATAAAATAAAAGCTCCCCCATTAGACGAATAAAAAGGAACGCCGTTCCTTTTTCAGTTCCCGTAAAAATGTAACGAGTTCTTATTCCAGTTCCATAGATGCAAAATGAAACGGCGGCGTTTCTTCGTTCCTCCTAAAGGGAACGCGTTCCAGGAACGCCGTTCCGTGCAACACTGGCACTGCTTACTGCGTATACGTGCCCGAGGGTTTTCGGCAATCTAGGCCCTCGATAAGATCATCCTTCCTGCAAAGAAAAGTAGATGAGTTTTTAAGGTTCAAACGCTTGTCGTGGCGACCCCTGGGAGTAGCTATATCGCCGACAACTTGAGAGACGCGGGGCGTGTCGTCTCATCATCTCTCCTCAGCCAATCAGATTGTGGAAGCATCCGATAAGAAGACCAACAATAGGTAGGCAATGGACCTTTTCCACATACCGACGGCACCAGGCGGTGGCTGCACGAACTAAAAATCGAGGAAGTGACCTACCTGCGCTACCAATCGATAATGGGAGCTACGCTACCAGTTTCTTCACTCTCTGAGCAGCGGCGCCTGCCCAACGCGACTTTAAAGAAGGGGCATCCGTGGCGTCCACCCAAACGTCGTGTTTTCCTTTCCGTCGACGTTCTTTTTTTGTGTAACACAATTATATATATGCTGCAGTTACGTGTTCTACTCGCTGATATACATCCTTTCGTTCCGACTTCCGCTGCTTGGCATCGGGCGCTCGCGCGTGCGCAGAACGCTTCTCGGAAAAGGTACATTGTGTTACACAAAAAAAAATAAAGTGGACGGAAAGAAAAACACAACGTTTGGGTCGTGTTTTTCTTTCCCCTCTTTAAAGTCGCGTTGGGCACGCGTTGCAGCTCAGAGAGCGAAGAAACTGGTAACGCAGCTCCCATTATCGATTGGTAGCGCAGGTGGGTCACTTCCTCAATTTTTAGTTCGTGCAGCTACCGCCTGGTGCCGTCGGTATGTGGAAAAGGTCCATTGTGTTGGACACGTGAAGCGTTCTTGCATCACAAACGCTACAGTGACCCTCTCGAGCTGTGCCTCCAGGTCTTTCCACACCTCTCCACCCCAATGACCCATTCACTTTCACCGTCGGATCCACCAGTGTTCACAGAGTATGGGGAACGACATGTGGCGGGTAAACTGAATCTATGCCTAAGTCATGTGACGTTAATTTTTCCGCTAAATTTAGCGGGGAAGCTGAATTTGTGTAGAGTTCACGTGACACAAAGTCGTGACACGTGATGTTCTCCTCTAAATTTAGCTAGGAAACTGATTTTATGTTTAGGTCAAGCGACATAAAGCCACGCGACGTCATTTTCATAGCTAAAGTTAGCGAGGACAGTGACGTCACACGGTAGCGTCAAAAGACGTCAAAGGCCAAGGCTTCACGACACCCGGAGCAACTATAGCCAAAGAACGCTTCACGTTAATACAAACGAATCACCAAAGTAAGGAGCCGGTTCATACTAGGCTCGGCCCTGCAGGTTCACACACTCGCGTAAGTCCGACGGAGTACGACCGCAACGGCTTGCGTCGTTCATCTTTTTACGGATTGCCATGGCAACGGGGCGGTCGTAAGCGGCTTGAAACCTTGTCGCCATAGCAACCCGTAAAAAGATTACCGTCGCCAACCGTTGCAGCCGCACTTGGTCGAACTCCCGCAAGAGTGCAAATCGCCCCAACTGCCAATGACTGTAGCTCGTAATCTGCTAGGAGGCAACAAGGTCACCGGAGAGTGGGTGCGCCCCGACGCGAAAAAGGGCTTTTAACACACAAATCAAAATGTACAAAAAACGATAATAATAATTAAAAGAAAAAGACTCGCGTATATTTTCTTGCACGCTAAAGGTTGGTTCACATACTTTTGTGAGTCCAAGCCGGTGCGACGGCAACGGATTGCGGTATACGGGTTGCTATGGCTACATCAGCGTCTGCTCCAACAAAACGGAGTAAAACCCGGTTTTCTCGGATTCGACGCAGCTGTTGCCATAGCAACTCATACGTCGCAAGCCGATGCAGTCGCACACGGTCGAACTCGACGCAAGTGTGTGACTCTAAGAAAAGCGGGACAAACAGGCTCACACGAACCCTCCAATCTCTCCAACTTAGCAGAGCGAACACTGGAGAGGGGGAGAGAGAGGAGGACGAGTCCGCTCGCGTCCTCTTCAGCGTCTGGTAAAGGGGAAAGAGCGGGTGGTTTGTTAGCAATTTATTAGAACAATAATAATAATTAAAACATTGGCTATAGGGGGCGCGGGCCTCCAATCGCTTCAAAGGGTTAACTGACCCTTGCTCATCTATTCATCTATCCAATGCAAAACTCCTCTTTTCTTTTTTTTTTTTTTGTAATTCAACTCAGAGAGAGGGCGAGAGAGAGAGAGGGAAACAAGTGAAAGTTGTGGAGAGATTGGCGTCCGAACTCATTTCTGCTCTCGAATCTGGCACGTCCCCGCCAACTCGTGCGGCGGATTCTCCGCGGTTCCATTTCCGTAAACTGCCAACGTCTCGCGGACGTGTAGAGAACATCTGTCCCTGTTAGGCCTCGCCACGGACAGCGCCGGAGAAAGAATGCAGCCCACGTCGGGGATGCGCCATCATGACTGCGCTCTTGCGTTGCCGATCGTCACGGTCCCAAGTTGCGTTTTTGGCGTTTAGATGCGGCGACGATGACAACTACGACGACAACTTGGAAGCTGTTTTTTTTTTTCTGGGGGGGGGGGGGGGGGGGAGAGGGAGAGCGCCTTCCACGCGGCGTTCGTTTTGCTCTTCTTGTGTGTTCTTCGTCGTCGGTGTAATTTTCTGGCCCGCTGTAGTCGGTGATGGCTAAAGAGACGGGGAGCGTGTCTCTGGTATCTTATAATATATATATATATATATATATGATTGCTCGGCAACCAACCGCATTGCGACATCAACCAACAAGAACACACAAAAAAAAATCGCGAAGCAAGAAGCGGAAACAGCCACGCCATTTGTTAGGCTGTCAAGCACAGAATGGTCGGGAGCTTAATATAAAGTTTAGAGTCTGGCGCGTGAAGAATACTATACTCCGTTTCAGCTTAAAAGTTCCCTCAGGAGCTTTTTGAGATCGCCTAAATATGGCGATAACTCACTCTGCTTGCTCTAAGCATCCTAGAAATTTCTAAATCATGACGATACGCGATCGATTTCCCCATTAGAAAAAGCAATCAAGGGTCGCAACGCACCGAAGTCATCTCTGGTGATGGGAAAAACATGTTCGAAACCAAGATCCCTGTCAGCCAATAGCAATTAAGCGAAGGATCATCGGGCCTCCGACCGGTGCAACCGCGGAGTGATATCTCGAATACGCGCGGATCGTTGCCCGTGCAGCCCGGACTACGATTTAATTCAGCGAGCGCGCGTTCGAGAGCAGACGACCGAACACGTCACTCAAGCGGAAAACAGAAAAAAAAAACAAAAAAACAGTGCGCTGTTTTTTAGATGATCATTGCGGTATTATGTTCTTTCGATTCTCAACAAAAAAAATTAACAGTTTTCGACTACTCTTATTTTCTTTCTTTGTCTACAAAAGTAAACACATTTTGAAATAACAGCGTTTAGCAATCTCCACGAAATGTCGCGTTTTCATTGGTCACATAAGTCGTCCTGGCAGCCGTAACAATGCCCCTCTCATCCCCGGACATGACCTCGGTGTGTTAGATTTCCGATTGCTCTCTTTAATAAAGAAACTCGGTAGCATATGAGATTGCGGCGAAAAACTAATCATTAAGCATTAACAGTTTCTTAAACTGCTAGCGACAAAAAAAAAAAAAAAAAGGTTGCGGACGAGTTTTTGATGGGAAGCATTCTAAGAATTTGCGAAAGGACTTTTTTATTCTTATTTTTCTTCTGAGGCCAGACAGCCAGACACAAAATGTACAAAGGCAGGTGAAAGCAAATAATGAGGATCCAATGAAATCCCCCCCGGGTAAGCCCACCGTCATTATCGCAACAAGTAAGGAACTAAACAACAACAACGACAACAACAACGTAACTTTGAGTAAGAAAATGGTCGCCCACCGTTCGTGCCAATGGCTTCGGAAGATATTGATTGTTCGAGACTGTCTTCAGGTGCAATTGCCAGCGTTCAATGACGTTGTTTGTTGTCCAAATGTCTCTATCTCTTTCTCTCTTATTATTTTTGAGGAGTAGATGTGGGTATTTGCCGGTACAAACACAAAATCCAGAAAGAGAAAGAAAGGGTGACACTTTTTCGGTAACATCGGACAATTAGGTCACGTGGAAAAACAGCCAGCAGTGCAGAGCCCTATTGACAGAGCCATGTACTCTATATGAAGGTTATAATTGCATTCCCCCTACAACCGACTTCAGAGAAAATAGACGGCCCCTAGCGGTTCGAGCAGAAAGCTGTGGCGGCAGGTTCGCTCTCCAACCTTATCGAGCGAATAAAATATTCACAGCGCCTGGCAGTCAAAAGGCGAAGCCGAGAATGTAGGATCGAAAACACGTGATCAAAATCGCAAATATAGACCGTTCCATTAGGGTCATAGCAGAGAGGGTAGAAAGAGAAAAAATGCCCTCCCCCTCTCACCCACATCTCGTCTGCTCCGCCGAGTGGGCTGTACCTAGCATCCGGCTGGCGTACAAACTCTGTCTAAAATCGCGTCATTTTGGAAATTTCAAGCGCAGATGCGCAGATTTTGGTATGCCAGTTGTCGTGTAATACTATGCTAGATAAAAAGACTCACAGGGTCCAATTGCGCTGCTACCTGCGTGCAAATACGAAAAAAATATAAGGAAAACTGTGTCAGATTGGCCGGTCTCCGAAAAGTAAATCCGGTTGCTGTACCTCTTTTACTATACAAAGTTCGTACTGGTGTAGGCCTTTAGCGACCATGAGTGGAAGTCTGAAATAATAAATAAAAACGTGCTCTCCTGCCGCAATATACGCAGTAGGTGAGGGTAGTACTGCCGGCTGACTCAACTGCTATTTAAGAAGCGGAAAAAGGATATGCTAGTTGATCATTTAGCGAAATAGAACAACAGAGAGCTCTAGGCTGATTTTGGAGTAGCTATAACTATTCTAAGAACGCGAGCCACTTCACAACGGCAGCCACGAGCGAGAGTTAGTTGTTCCGTACAGCCCGCCGATACAGCCCAAAGATGGAGAATGGCAACCTCCCGTTTTGTCGTCTGCTAGCGGAGTCGGGCGCGTGCCCTCTCTATCATTTTACCCCACTGAACCCGCTGAATTTCCCGGATGTATGGAATGGGCGCTGCTGTCGAACAAAATAATGCCGCCCAGGGAGCGCTAAATGGTATGGTCTATAGGAAGCGATGGTTGTGCGTATGCTTCGCGTTTAATCCTGATTTTATTTAATTTTTCGTTGGGTTATATTTTCATTCTGCTCAACCCCTACACCAAATCTCAATCGTGTTGAACTGAGAGCACGTTGAAATGACACCAAAATTTCCGTGTTACTTTTTAGAGAAAAAGCATTTTTCTTTAAAGCGAAACACAGAGGCTTACATAACAAAAAGTATTGTTATTCGTGCGTTTTGATGACAAAATTTTGCTCAAGCTTGCATTACAAAAACAACTTTCAATTCTGTTTTTTTTTTTTCAACGCATTTATATATAGATGCCCCTCGTTTCGAAAATACTGAACACGAATACGAATATGATTTCAATACTTTTTTCAAAAAAGCAAATAGCATCGGGTGATTACTTGCTCGTCAGTGGCCGCAGCAATGCCACACTAATCACAGATTTCACTTCGCGTCCCTTTTTATTTTGTTCCTATTACGAACATCCTTAGCTACCCAGGCGGTTGCTTCAAATTTAAGGCATTTTTCACACGATATAAGTGCCTTTATATCAATCGTCTTTCCTAAATGTTTTTTTTTTCAAAAATGACGCAGTGGCGCATGTGCACGAAGTCAGCATGCAGCCACGTGAAGCCTTTGATGGTGCTTTGCAATGTGCATGTTGTCCGGTTACCACCGTTTGGTAGCATCCAACTCAACACTATACGTAATGCACTAGAATGTGGTACTGGTAAGATAAGGGCTTCGCGTCTTACGTTGCACCAACAGCTGAGCTAAAAGAATCGTAAGCAAAATATAATAAACAAAAAAGGTTTTTTAAATTTTTTTCATGGGATAACAATTTTAGTGTTACCAAACTATGATACCGCGCGTTTACTTTCAACTGTAAGCACCTCGACAGCCAAATTTAGCGGCAAGCGTTTCCCCTCCGAATTTAGCGTGATAACCTGAATTGACGTATGACTATTGCAGTGTCACGTCACGCAACACCACGCCTCATGAAGCGGCATCACGTGACAGTGTGGCGTCAATGCCTGAGGTGCGGCAGTCAAAGGAAATCATGCTATTGCACTGCAGCCCCATTGGCAGCAACAACAACAAAAAAATATAGCCTTTTCTTTTTTTTTTTTTTTACAGGAAGCTTCTTTTGTTTAAGTTTTCGAGTATGCGCTCGGCGTTGTGATGAGCTAAGCAACACCAATCATTGGATGCCCTTTTATTAGCTCATCTGGTCTCAACGACGAAGGAAGGGGACTTCTCTTGATTGTCACAGGGCCTCGTGGTCATTTTGCATGCAACACCGCTCACGTCTCTTGTTGGTTGTAGTGATTAGTCTTCTCAGTGCTTCTCTGCTCGGCGTATATGAAGAATATTCTGTTCATGTATTCCAAAATCAAGCATGACTGAAAACTATATACGGTCATTGACAACTCAAGAAATACAGGGTTCAAAGTTTTTAGTTTCTGCATGCATGAAGCGTTCGTCGGCCTTCTCATGATGCCGCGCTCTTTTTTCCCCTGGAATGATAATAATTATAGGTTAGCTCTTCACAACCTGCGTTTCTTAAATCTGTCAATGATAATAGAAACAAACCGCGGCTATTTATTTATTTATTTAATAAAGGTAAATTAAAGACTCATACATCTGTGGGAGAATGAACATTCCACGCTAAAACAAAACGCACAAGATGGCATGCATTCATGAAAAAGAAAAACGAAAACCTTTGCGCCATTTTATGACTCGTTGCATAACAACGTCGACATGCAGAACCAAATGTGCTACATAATACCATATCTTACGTGGCTGAGAGAAAAAGAAAAAAAAAGAATTGATCGCCGGCTTAAAAAGTTGCATATCAGAACCACTCGAAAAATACAAAAGATAGATCGGCATGCGCACCTACGTTAGTGACGTATGACGCTTGGCAAATACCTCGGCGGATAAACGATTTACCATCGACCCTGGTAAGCGGTTCCACTCTTCACTTACTCGAGGAAATGAAGAGTTATAAAATAAATTATTTTTCTTACTTTGAAATGGTATAATTACCTTGTTGTGACTAGGTCTCTTTGAACATGAGACGGCAGGTTTTTGGGTAGTCATCACGATTTATATGTTAATTATACCATGTCATAAAGCAGGGGTCTCAAACTCATTTGGGTGTGGGGGCCAGATAGCCCACCCCCATAATGTCGAAGACCAAAATAGGGTGGGAAAAGGGGGGGGGGGGATAAACTTATGTGGTTCTCCTTGGGGCCACTGCCTTTGGGAGTACCACGTTCGCGGCGAGACGCTCTACCGCGAAGCGGGTTCGTACTCGCGTGGCATGCTGCTCGTTGAGCGCAAACAGACACCAGTCACGTTGGTAACGGTGATAAACTGTTTATTTACAATGAAACAAAATAACAACAACACAGCGGCTATAAGCTGGTGAACGCCGTCGGTGTGGAGATCGCCCACGGCCGAACGGTCGTTCACAAAGGTACAAAGTACGGGGTAAGCGCTCACCGGTGCGCCGGAAGGGTCCCCGTTGTCGCCGCCGCCGAATCCCAGGAAGAAGAGCCAAGCGAGACTCCTGTCCGCTGGTTTTAAGATAACGGCGGGGGCGAAGTGGCCAATCAAGGAGCGACACGTCGATCTCCTTTGTGCGGGGGTCCGTTACGGAAATCGCCCCAAGGGGGGAGAGGAGGAAGCCACTCACAGTGGTAAGCGGCGCCACCTCTCGCTACGTCGGCGCGGCCGCCAAGGCGCGCCAAAACGCTGACGCGACAGAATGTTGAGGGATCACAATCCCCACACTCCCCCCTCCTTAGCCAATAGTCACCCGCAAACGGGTGGACCAACACAAACACACAACAAGACTAAAATAATAAAAAAAAGGCCGCCAGCGGCTGCAACTACACGGGAAACAACAGCCCGGCTCATACATTCATGGTCCAAAACTTCGTCCAGCGGTAGCTCACCAGCGGCACAGCTCCCAGCGGCAGTCGGTCGGCTGCGTCATCCCGTGACGGTCGCGCACGTAGCAAGTCACCTCCTGAGCGCCCAGGCCGGGGTAGGGCGTCGAGCCCAAAGTGACGATGTCCCACAGCAGTATTCCGCCGAACGCCCAGACGTCGGACTTGAAGGGGAAACCAGGAGTTGCACGCACTCCGGAGCCATCCACCGCACCGGGAGGGCGCACTTGGACACTGGTGGTAGAGGTCCGTCTCGGAGTCCATAGTGCTCCTGGAGAGGCCGAAGCCGGCGACCTTGTAGCAGCCGTGTCCGTCGACGAGCACGTTCCGGGCGACCAGGTCCCGGAGGATTATCCCTCGGCTGCCGATGTAGTGCATGCCCTGCGAGACCTGCTGGCCGAACTGCGCCAGGTCCCTGGGCCCTTGGGACTTGTTACGGGACGAAACGGGAACAGCTGGTCCCTGGTCAGCGAGCTTTCCAACCGCGGAGCGGGTCCCGAAGATGATGAACCGGCAGTCCCTGGCCGGATGTCGATCCCGACGGCACACGAAAACGACGGGCTGCTGGTTTGGTACGCGGCCGGCTGGGGTAGCGGGGCCGCCTGACGAGTCACGCGCAGCTGTGGTCCCTGGACGCCGCTGGACGCCGCTAAACTGCCGTAGCCAGGAGACAGCAGCTCCAGAACGACGCGAAGCAAAGGCTGGAGGTCCTCTTCGTAGGTGCGGAACGTACTGCGGTAGAATGACCACTTGGTCTCCGACCGCTCGTGACGACGCTCGCACCGCGCTCTTGCGTTGACATGTGGCCCACGTGAGCGTAGGTGGCAATAACTGACCAATGGCAGTTACGCGTACCCTTTCCCTCGGAAGCCGTGTTTGGGGGATTCCCCTACGGGTTCATCCGGGAGCGAACGCTGAGGTGACGTATCAAGGTCACTGCTTGCCAGTAAACAATGGTGTCTGGCGCGTTCGCGAAGGCAGCAGGTGCATTGTGTGTTGCACTTCCCTTAATGTGACATTTCGCCACTTACAGGGGCTGCCTCTACGAAAACTTCGGATAATAGTTCCTCCGTCTCCGCAGATTGTAGCGAGACGACTGTTGTTCGCTGCTGGCGTCGTCTCGCGCTGCGTGTGCATGTTTCTGCGGGGGCTGAGTTTGCTCGTTGGCCCCGTTTTCCCTCTCATGGTAGGGTTTCAGATCGCACACATGTACCGGCCCACCGACTTTTCTTGAGTGCAAGTTTGTCAGCTTGTACACGAGTGGGGAGAGAAGTTCCTGCACTCGGTACGGGCCACACCACTTCGGAGCCAAAGCGGCCGAGAAGCCTTTGCTGGCATCACTCAGAACATGGTTGCGTCTGAGGACGAGATCGCCCACTTTGTAGCGGAGGTCTCGATGCGAGCGGTCGTACTGAGCTTTTTGTTTCGCTCGCGCTACCCCGAGATTGCGACGCGCCTCCGAGAAGGCTTCCGTCATCCGAGTTCGTAGCTGTTGCGCGTGGTCCGTTTGCGTCGGCTGCGCGTTGTCCACCCCGGCGCTCCCCCCTAGGACACGGTCCATGGGGTTCGGAAGCTCTCTCCCGAATGTGAGGAAAGCGGGGGTGAAGCCCGTCGAACGGTTGAGAGTGGTCCGAAGTGCGAACCCGATCTCGGGGATATATGCGTCCCAGTCACGGTGCCTTTCCGCGAAGGCGGCCAGCATTGGTTTGATGTTTCTGTTGCATCGCTCCGTGATGTTCGACTGCGGGTGGTACGGCGTGGTTGTTCTGTGCTTTATGCCAAGGGCCTTGCACGCGTCCACGAATACCTTCCCGACGAAGTAGCTCGCTCGATCAGTCAAAAGAGCTTCGGGGAATCCAAAACGGGTGAAAACCTCCATGAGCTTCTCCGTGATCGCTCGGGCTGTCAGCTTACGGAGTGGAAAAAGTTCCGTCCATTTGCTGAAGTGGTCAGTTACAACCAGCAAATACTGGTGTCCTTTAGGGCTCCTCGGTAGGGGGCCGACCACGTCGCAGGCTGCCAGAGACCATGATTGCTGGCTCGGAATCGGTTGCATTAGGCCCGGCGGTTTGCCGCCTCTCGGTTTGAAGCTTTGGCAAGAGTGGCAGGTGCGGGCATAACGGAAAACGTCCCGTTTCATGCCCGGCCAGGTGGCGATGCGACATAACTTTGAGTAAGTCTTGGAGCCGCTCGCGTGTCCGGCCAAGTGCGAGTCGTGATAGTAGCGCAAAACTGCGTTTCTCAGACTGCGGGGTACCACTACCTTGAACGCCTCGTCGGAGTCGTTCTCGGAGGGTATGTACCTCAGCAAGAGCCCGTCATTGCTCAGCAGATATGAATCCTCCGTGCCCGCACCAATACCAGATGCGTCCCGGCACTCGGCGCCTACTACAATACCAGTAGTGTTGCGCCCGGCGGTTGCACCGCCCGCCTCCACGGCGTCCGACTCTTCCGCGAGTCCGTCGATCACCTTTCGACAAAACGGATCATTCTGCTGGGCTTTCAGAAGCTCTTCTTTGCTGAACACGATTCCCACGGCGCTCACTGCGTCTAGGTGGTTGATCGTCTCGTCCGGGGTGGTCAGATCTGCTGCCTCCCTTTGGGACTGAGTCACGGCTTCGCCTGGCAATGTGGATGTCGTTGGCTCGGCCTGGGTCTTTGCGGAAATTTGTGTGCGGTCTACGGGGGCTCGTGACAATGCGTCCGCCACCACGTTTGTGCTGCCTTTCCGGTACCGCACGACGAAGTCGTATTTTTGCAGCATCAAAGCCCATCTTGCCAAGCGACCAGCGGGTTCGCGAAGTCGGGAGAGCCATATTAGGCTTTGGTGATCTGTTTCGATCACGAAAGTGGTCCCGTCGACATAAATGTCGAAACGCCGGAGTGCAAAGACGATGGCCAAGCACTCTTGGTCGCATGTGCTGTAGTTCCTTTCAGCTGGCGTCAACGAGCGGCTGGCGAAGGCCACCGGTCGGAGCACACCTTCGTGCTGTTGGAGCAGGACCGCGCCCAAGCCAAGATTGCTGGCATCTGTTTGGATCAGAAAGGGCTTGTTCAAGTCGGGTAGCTTGAGTTCAGCTGTGTCCGCGAGCGCTCGGGAGGTGCGGCGAAAGGCCGCTTCCTGCTCGGGACCCCAGCTCCAACTCACGGACTTTCGCAATAGGCGTGTCAGTGGTGCTTGAAGCGTCGCGCAGTTTGGGATGAATTGGCGATAGAAGTTCACCATTCCCAGGTAGCGACGGAGAGAGCTCACGTCGGTTGGCGCAGGAAACTCCAGGATTGCCTGTAGTTTGTCGGGATGTGGCGCAAGGCGCCCGCGATCCAGTTCGAACCCGAGCAAGGCGATGCGGGTTTCGGCTATTTGAGCCTTTTCGGGATTCAGGGTCATTCCCGCGGCTTTTAGCCGGTCGAGTACGTCCTCGAGATGACGTAGGTGATCTTCGAAGGTGTTGGAGTAGACGACGATGTCGTCGAGATAGGCCATTGCGTGTTTCCATTTGGCTTCTCCCAGTACTCGGTCGATCAATCGCTGGAACGTCATAGGCGCCCCGCACAGACCGAAGGGCATTCGCGTGAATTCGAAAAGCCCGCGGTGACAACAGAAGGCTGTTTTTGCCTCGTCACCTGGCTCCATCCGAACCTGGAGGTAGCCTCGGCTAGCGTCCAGGGTGGTGAAGTACCGCGCACTGCCCAAGTTGGACAGAATCGAGTCGATGCTCGGTAGCGGGTAGGCGTCCTTTCGTGTGACGTCGTTCAGACGGCGGTAGTCCACGCAAAGACGTGAGCTGCCGTCTTTCTTCGGGACCAGCACCACGGGGAATGCCCAGGGGCTGTTAGATCGCCGGACAACTCCGGTGTCGATCATTTCGTCCAGGGCACGGTCGATGGCTTTTCGTTTAGCCAAGCTTACGGGTCGCGCGTTCTGCCTTCTTGGCAGTTCGTCGCCCGTGTCAATGCGATGTCGCACTTCGTTTGTGCAGCCCGGTCGGTCCGTGAACATTGCGTCATAGCGGCGCAACAACGACGACAGTCGGGCTTTTTCTCGCCCTGACACGCTGCATGATTGCGTGAGCAGTGGGTGCGTCATTTCCCCGATGGGGGCGGCGCTTGCTGCCATCGGCGCTGGACTCGCTGTCTTGGGGTCAATGACCCGGTTTAGGGAGTCCTTCGCTTCCTCTCGACGGCTCGTCGCGTGCGCCAATGGTGGCGTTGGCGGTACGGCCGGGGGTTCGCAGAAGGGTTTCAGGGGTGCAAACGTGCCCTCCCGATAGCCTGCGCTGCTGACGTCGATTACAATGCCTGTTTTGGCAAGGAAGTCTCTGCCCAAAATAATGGGCACCGATAGGCCAGGGAGATGAACGAAGCGTTGTCGTCTTACTCGATTCTCCCATCTCGCGACCAGCCGCGCGGTACCAGCCGAAAGGGCGGTTCCGCAGGCTAGGCGAAAGGCAGTGTTGCATTCTCGGAGTCGGACAGAATTCTGTCGGAGGTGAGTCAACACTTCGTCGCCGAACATCGAAGCGCTTGCTCCGGTGTCGAGGAGTGCCTTGAATGCCTTGCCGGCGATCGTTACAGAAATGAACGGGGCCGGCGTGCCGGTCGGGAAGCCTATTCTGTAGGCGGTCGGCAAAAGAGTGGCCATGGGACCCTCTGATTCTTTGTTAGCCACCGGTCCGTCCGTCCAAGGGCCGTTTACCGGTGGCTTTGCTCGTTTCCCGCACGGTGCGATTCCGTGTTCGGCCGCTCCGGGCACTGGCGAGCGAGATGACCGGGGCGATTGCACCGAAAACATCTTCTGTCGTCGCCTCGCTGGGGGTTCCGCCGTGCGTTTTGGTTTTCGCCGGCTCTGTCGTAGCGTGCATTGGCTCGCTGAGATTGAGGGATCCTCGTTTCCTCCTGCCTCGCTGCCTCGTTGGGGCGCGAGTCGGTGGTTCTGAACTGCGGCGTCGGCCGGCTTGTTCGTCTACCGTAGGAGTACGGGTCGAGCGCACGATCTGAGATTGCGTACGTGTCTCGGCCCCGATCTTCCGCATAGTTTGCGGAATCGTAGCGCCTCGGTGCTCGGGATGGCGTGTCCCCGCTCCACGCGCAGCGCGGTTCGAGGGCCGCTGACGCTGGAGGCGGAGGCCGGTACGCACGGGCAGCGAGAATGTCTCCCTGAAGGCGCCGGGCCTCGGAGGCGAGCTCGTTCAGGTCGCGGAAACGGCTGCCTCGAAGATACGCAGCGAAAGTCGGGTGGCTTTGGCGTATGACGCGTTCCACTCGCTCTGCATTGGGAGCTGAGGGTTCTGCGAGCTCAAAGAGCTCTTGCATGGCTCGTACGAACTCCAGCAGGGACTCGTCCGGATGCTGGGTTCGCTGTTCGAGCTCCCGCCGCATCCTTCTCTCGTAGTCGGCGGGAAGGAATTCGCGGCGGAACGCCTCTCGGAACTGATCGAGCGTTCCGGGTTGGTCACCGACAAGTCGGAACCAGCGGGCGGCTTCGTCGACCAGCGCGATTGGCAGAATGCGCTCAAGTATTTCACGATCGGACATTCCCATCGCGCGTTGGTACTTCCGTAAATCGTCAAGGAAGTCCGTAGCGCTCGCTCTGTCTGCGTAACCCCGATAAGTCGGGACGGGAATTCGGACCGGAGGTCGTTGGGCCTGTGGTGCGAGTGTTGTCGTTCGCAACGCACCTGTCAGGCTCTCAATCACACGTGCCGCGTTTTCGAGCAAGGTGTGATGAGGCGCCGCCGCGGTTTCTCCGTGGGGAGACCGGTAGGCTTCGCTTTGTGCCGGCGGCGGAGCACGTGCGTTCAGGGAAGATCCGGGAGCGATGGCGCCCGTCCGCAATGGCGTCGGAACCACGTTCGGCTCCAGGGGTGCGCCGTAGGGCGCTTCTCGTTGGAGGGTTGGCATTTCGGCTTCCCGTTGAAGTGGGGGCCGCGCGAATGCGTCGGCCGCGGTCGCCAGCGTGAGCAAATCCGAGAAGTCGGTCTGCATTGTCACGGTAAGCGCTGGTTGCGCGAGGACTCGTCACTCGGCAGCAGTTGCCACACACAGACGTACCAGGATTCTGGTCGTGAGCCCTTTTGTTGGGCGCCAAATTGTGGTTCTCCTTGGGGCCACTGCCTTTGGGAGTACCACGTTCGCGGCGAGACGCTCTACCGCGAAGCGGGTTCGTACTCGCGTGGCATGCTGCTCGTTGAGCGCAAACAGACACCAGTCACGTTGGTAACGGTGATAAACTGTTTATTTACAATGAAACAAAATAACAACAACACAGCGGCTATAAGCTGGTGAACGCCGTCGGTGTGGAGATCGCCCACGGCCGAACGGTCGTTCACAAAGGTACAAAGTACGGGGTAAGCGCTCACCGGTGCGCCGGAAGGGTCCCCGTTGTCGCCGCCGCCGAATCCCAGGAAGAAGAGCCAAGCGAGACTCCTGTCCGCTGGTTTTAAGATAACGGCGGGGGCGAAGTGGCCAATCAAGGAGCGACACGTCGATCTCCTTTGTGCGGGGGTCCGTTACGGAAATCGCCCCAAGGGGGGAGAGGAGGAAGCCACTCACAGTGGTAAGCGGCGCCACCTCTCGCTACGTCGGCGCGGCCGCCAAGGCGCGCCAAAACGCTGACGCGACAGAATGTTGAGGGATCACAATCCCCACACTTAGTATATATTGTAAAAAACAACAACATCGATGATGTTCATCGTTGCAAAGCAGTCCAGTCTTTCAGCAAGAGACAGAGATTTCCTAAAGGAGGTATCTCATGCATATTTCGTTTTATTCAGCCTTTTTATCCGATCCGTGTTTAGCTTTGATTTATTTATACAACTACTTCGCTTTTGTACCTAATGTGATAACAAGGTTTAAAATACTACCATCCGGCCAACACGCCGGAAATCTTCAGTACAGCAAGGAATTAGTGTTGCAGGCGTTACCGAAAAAAAGTAACAAACTATATCACTCGTTCCTTTTTGCAAATGAAGAGAACGCGTTACCGACCTATGCTACCTCAAAATAAAAGGAACGCGTTACCACTACCGTTAAAAAGTAAGACGGCTTACTTTTCCGTTACATTTTTATTTAAAATGTAACGCGTTTTACTCTTTTGACGTTACAGGTATGTGTAAGCGCCATATTTCAAGAAACATAATGTGAACCCAGAAACAGAACATAATTACCTTATCTTTTTGACGGTTCCACCTATATACTCACATAAAAAAACGCAAATAAAAACTGTAAAAAAGTTACACGCAAAAAAAAAATTTAAGTGTAATTTCTTTGAAGTCTTGGGAAGATTATATAACGAGTAACGTAACTACATTACAGGTTATTCGAAATAAGTAGCGTAAGTACGTTATCTGTTACTTTATTTATTTTTTACTAACAAATTACCCCGCAACGCCGAAGTTTTGGAGCAGGGGAATGAGTTTTACAATTGATCAATACCTTCAGTCACATATCAGTACATCAGCACACGCAAATACACTTCAGCACAGTATGCTTCAGTGACATAAATGAAAATCATCCACACGTCAACATGCGTAATTACAAGTTGAAACACGTTAGCACAACACACTTCAAAGATAAAATATGCACAATTCATCTATAATTTTAAAAAAAGAAAGATTTACTATCAACTGATACCATATCTGCAGGCAGGTCGTTCCATTCGGATATAAATTTCTGGGAAAAATATAATTTAATGTATAGTTTGTCCGGCATTTTATTTTTTTTTTCGCGGTGATAACTCTTGTCACAGATCTAATGGGGCTTTTTTAGATATAGAGATTTGTCAACTCCGGTTAGATTTTTGTAAATAGCATAAATAAGTTCCAGTCTTCTTTTTCTACGTCTGGTATTAAGATCTTCCATTGCGGTAGAAGCTTTCATTTGTGTGACAATTTCTTCCTTTGAGTATTCTTTGAAAATAAACTCTAATTTGCTCTATTTTGTATGACCTCAATCTCGTCTATTAAGTATTTCCGGTGCGGGGCCCACACGGCGCTTGCATACTCTAAATGAGGTCTCACGAATGCATGAGATCTCACCAATCACTTTTAAAATTTGGGAAGCTGTGCGTAAGTTCTGGATGACTAAACTAAGAAGAACCCTACCAGTTTTATTCAGAATCATATTGTTGTATGGATTAAAAGACATGTCCTCAGACAGAATAGCATATACATATTTAAATTCAGATAACTTTTGTCGCGTGTCCCTTCCAATGATGTAAGATGAATAAATACTACTTTTTCTTTTAACTAAATGTGACGTGAATGCACTTTCCTGTGTTTAAACTTGCTTGCCGATTCTAGCACCATGGACTGATACGATCGAAGTCCCGTTGCTACAGTGAGACATCAGAGGTACAACTTATTGTTCTGTAAATTACACAATCATCCGCGAATAACCTGATATTAGAAGAGGCACAGGATGCTATATCACCAATAAACACTAAAAATATAGTGGCACCAAAACGAACCCCTGAGGGGCACCCGAAGTTACGTCCACATATTTAGATTCCTTACCTCCTAAGACGATACATTGTCTTCTCTCACTCAGGTAGTCGTTTATTCGTGTGAATGTAGTATTATCAATATTTAGAGCACTCATTTTATGTAACAACAAATGGTGAGAAACAGAATCAAACGCTTTGCGAAAATCGATAAACATTGCGTCAGTTTGCAGTTTGTTTTCAGTTGCACTAACCGAATCGGTGAAAGAGTTCAATTAGTTGAGTGCTGCAAGAAACGACTTTGCGAAAACCCTTTTGATTTGGAGAGAAAAAAACGCTTGTCTTCCAAGTGTTCAATCAGATCACTATACGCCCGATATGTTCCAACGCCTTTCATGATATACAACTCAGTAAAAATGTGCCTATAGTTTTCTACACTTGATTTTGATCCAATTTTTTGAGCTGGTAAGACATACGTTTTTGTTTTTTTGTTTTTCCATTCTTTAGGCATTTGCCCACACTGTTAGCAAAAATAACACGCCCAGACGTGTAAACCGTTGTCCCATAGCGGACACGTCGAAACGTGTTCGTTTTACACGAGGCCATCTGTGTTTTTCGTCTACACATGAGGTGCTGTGTAAACTTATCACGCTACACCGTGTCTGCCTTCCGCAAAACCGTTTCGAGCGTGTTCCTTATGAAACATGGCCGCCAGCGGCCGAGAACAGACGAGAGACGAGCCCAGCGAGCCGCGCGCCTTTCAGCCGAATCGAAAGCACACTGGGCGCGTTAGTTCTCGTTTGTTTTTTATACACAGTAAAGTCTCCAAGCGGCGGACGTAGCTACTTGCAAAGGTACGTACGTGCGTTGTCGGCGGTCGGCGGCGTCGGTAGCTTCAACAAACCGCTAGACAAAAAAAAAAAAAAAAAAATCGAATGCCGAACTTACATGGATAAATAACTTGAGCAAACTATTTAGAATCGGGCGGTAACTTGCGCCACCTATCGAGATTTCTAGCAGCCTGTTTTTTAAAAAAAAGACGGGTCTGTTAACATTCCGAACGACCACGACTACACAGCAACCCTACATACAACGCAGGCAACACAGCACAAAACAACCCAGCACCGACATGTACACAAACACAACAACCGACACAACGCCCGACACTTCCTACTCGATATCCATTTCTCCCCGCGGCGCATATAAGCTTGACATGTGCGGGTGAGCTCTTTGGTTGCTGACTATTACAGATTTATAGAAGAATACACAAAACACGGCGCAATGGACAGCCGTGTGTTAGAACTGTTTGCATTTAAAAAGTATGGAGGCAAAGAAATTGCATCAGAATTAATTGGGGGGCTAGTTGGTTGAACATCTAGATGGAGGATTTGAAAGCGCAAAAGACTGGGAAGCGAAGGAGGGGACAGGACAGAGCGCTCTGTCCTGTACCCTCCTTCTCTTCTCAGTCTTTTGCGCTTTCAAATCCTCCGTCTAGTATGGAGGCAAAATCTATAATGTTAGTCCGTTGCAATAAATAACGATATGTTCACAATAAATCTTAAACCGGTCATGAAAAAGTTCAAATTTTTGTTATGTTCTTGCTTGACCAGTGTTATGAGCAGTCCGACTAGCTTGAATCAGATAGGAAAACAAATTATTGGGATTTTGTCATTACGTATACAATAATAAATGAAAATGATCCTTGCGCAAAGCATTTTTTATATATTTTTGTGAAGGACATCCGGACATCCGCCCAACACTTCACTTCCGCTAGTTCAACAGTTGCAGTACGGGAGCAGACGCCTTCACTTTTGTTGCGTTTTGATGCAGTTTGTTGTCGTATGTCGTGTCGGTATCGAGAAGAGCGGTGGGGCTTGGGAGTTTGTGACCGGTGTTATTCGTGAACACTGGTGTGGGGTGCTGATGCGTCTTTTTTTTTTTACTGCCACCACCCCTTTGAAGATACACGGGCCCGTAGCAGTGCATTATGCTGAATCGCGAGCTCCTTCTCTGTTGACGTCGCTTTCCTGGTACCACTCGTGGATACTGCAAGCGTTTAAACAGTGTGCACCGTCTCGCCTACATCCCCGGTGATGTACTCGACCTGTTGAAACTTATTGCTTCCGTCATTTTAGAGTACGCAAGGCAGTTATCTCGTTGGTCTGGTTTCGGTTATAAAAGCAAGGCAAAACGCTCGTAGTTCCCGCCCTCAGTACACGTTGGACATCTTCCACACTTTGACACCGGATAACTGAATGAACGAGGATTTACATTCACTTCCGAGGTTACTCTCGCCGCTTCCTCACCGTTGAGCAGCAGGATGAGCTGGCGACAAGCCGCGGATGAAAGGCTTGAGCATCAACAGCCCAAGCGCACTCGGTGCCGATGCGGGCGACGCGGGTTTCTGTCAACCGGGAGGCCAGCACAAACCGTGACCGTTCCAGCTCTTCGTCATGACACGGTGTTGCAGAGAGCAGGGTAAAATACAGCTACACGGATCACCGAAGCAAACGACTGCTATCTTAAATCTTGGCTTGTGATTGCGCCTTTGTAGTAGATCATCTTATTCGTTTTGCTGGAGAGACGCGAACGACGGGCATAACAAAATCGCTTGCATAATCCGCATATCTCACAAAAGCATTTACCCTGTCACCTTGCGAAAAGCGCGAAACACGGAGTCCGCACCGTCCTAAGCTTCCCGTTTTTTACCTGCTTTAGAGTAGTTTGTACCTTCTAGTAGATATGCTACCGAAACTGAAACAGGGCAGTGCCAGAGAGAAAGAGACAAAGTTGGGAAAGCTTGCTCGCTCTCCAATTTCTCAACTCTCAAGTGATTGTATCATAATAAATGCACCAACGCGTCTTCCAAAATAAAGAAAGAGCACTACGTTCACAACATAAAAAATGGTCTCAGTACATGCATCTGTGGGCAGGTAGGAAACCTTGCCCTAATTTATTCACGCCGCATGATTGGCGCAACAAACTCGTTGCAGGACCGAATCATCTACTCGAGCGGTGTGCGTCGCTATGCAAACGCAGTCCAACACGAAGCATAAACAACGGCAGGTTTAAGACAACAATCCGGAGTGCATTATTCAATTAAAACAACGTAATTTTGTTGAAAACGCCCGCTGCTTCTTACTCACGGTATGTGTCGGGATACTTCCACAGTTTGAAACGGAACGAAGGAAGATTTACTTTTAAAAACGCTCGCTGCGTCCTCCCGGGCCAGCTGGACCGGATCAGCTGACGACGACGGGACTGTACCCGTTGAACCTCCACCACGCAACAAACAATTTGCGCTCCGTGTTAAAAGCGTGGTTCAAACAGACCCGGAATACAAAGCACCGCGCCACACACGACGAATGTTTCAGCTCTTTTTCGCATCGCCGGGTTGCACCAAACAGAACGAGATCGCCGAAGTCAACGCCGCGCTGTTGTGAACCTTGGCTTGTGGTTGCGAACTCGTGGACCCTGTGACTCCCTTCGCTTTCAAAGCACACACGACGATTACGAATGCTACTTTCCGTCTTCCAGGAACATCACAGGGGCACTTCTCCGGTCACGTCTTCACCATGTGCTCGCAAACTCCGAAGCTCTATGCGAAGCTTCTCGCGTCCCGTCAAACCAAAACTGTAGCGGCGCCATGCGTACTTGCCAGATTTTCTCCGGTCAAACAAAAACAACGAAAGCCATCCGGCGCTTGCTTCCAGCGTACATCGGCGTTGCGCCTGCGCCGTGGCCAGATCGCTTGCAGGTGAAGGTTGAAGCAAAAACGAAACCAACTGCAATGTCACGTGTTCACATCGAGGACACGCTTTTTATATCCATTTTAACTGTTTAGAACGAATAATTAGACCCATGACTTTATTTGTGGTGTCTAAGAAACTGTTATCAGGACCCCTAAACTAAGTACAAACATGGGCGACATGAGGGAAGCCGCATTGCCATCGACTAGAAGATGGCGGCGAGCACGGTAAGCGCGGGTTTCGCCAACGTCCTGCGACATGGCGCAATTGCTTTTGGTGCATATCTGTCTCCGAGACATGTTTCTTTCCGCGGCATTTGTCTCGACGGTCCTTTCTAAGTGTGTCCCCAAGCATTCCGGTGCTTCGATAGCCGGCAAGGCCGCGGTCGTCGCCGGGGGCGATGCGTGTTATCGAGGTCGGCTACACGGTTATGCGTGTATGACCGAACCAAAACACGTTTTTTACAACCTCGCATGATTTCTGAACGAATTATCCGTTACTCATCGTGTAAATTTATGGTAATTTGTGTAAATAGCGTGTTTTTCACCCCAAATATTCGCCAAATACACGGGACTTGCTAACAGTGCAGTTTCAAGATATTTGCAAGAAAGTATGTACAAATATTCCGACACTACACGAGCAAGCTTTTCATACCTTGGGAGATACCTCATCTGGAACATATGCCGTTACCACATCTAGAGAGTCTAAGTAAGTAATCGGATGCTCCCGAAACGGACATGACGTAGATCATACACATTTTTGAAAACCGGAGACGACGGACGAAGAAGGGGACAACACACAAAGCGTCTCCTTCTTGTCCCCTTGTCCCCTTCTTCGTCCGTCCCCTTCTTCGTCCGTCGTCTCCGGTTTTCAAAAATGTGTAACATCAACCAGCTCGCCTGCCTACTTACTTTATCTTCAAACGTAGATCATCATGCCAGCAGTGATGGGCGTTTCGGCAGTGACGAGGCAGTTGGATGTGGTCGGCGGGTGGATCCTGAAAGTCGTCTGGCTTGCGCTGCGTGAGATCACCAATCCCAAAGAGCAATAGCTGAAGTTAACAGAACTGCCTGACTACACACGTTTTCGCGATCGCTGCCCAGAACGTTACTACGTATTCAGCACGTACTCGAACAACGTACAAGTACGTTACGACGTTACCGGAAAAAAGCAACACGTTACCGGTAATGGCGTTACTTGTAACGCGTTAATGTCAACACTGCTATAGGAACCGAGCAGACAATCGTTACTGTGTCGCTCAATTCACTCGGGAAGAATCAGAGTTCAATATGCCTCGAAAGAAATCCTTTTCGTACGCAGTTTTTGCTTTCCTGATGATTCTTATAGCAGAACTACAATATAATACTTTTGTCTTAAGGGTATGTAAGACGAGACATTCCTCGATCTTGAAAGTTAGCAGATTAGTGTTAAAAATGTTAAAACATAAGAGCAGAGCTACGTTTGTAGTGGAAATGAATGGACGACAAGAGGTCCTTATTTATGGAGCATGCAGGGCTCGAGGCATGGAAACAGGAGCTCGCAGCCACTGGACACTTGCGGGCCGCGTACCAGACAGTCGCGGGCCGCATGCGGCCCGCAGTCTGCGTGTTTAAGACCCCTGGTATAAAGAACACAAAAACTGAAGTTTGGAGATTGATCTTCTGGATCGAATATATTCCAGTGCTGCGTCACTCAACATGGAGGTGACGACACATTTTTAAAAATATGTAACACACAAAAAAGGAAGAAAACAAACTTTTTGTTTTCAGTTTTTGGACCCTATCTATCTAGGCCAAAAAGGTGCACTTGATGAGGGCTCCACACAACGCTGGCATATTCCAGTGCAGTTCTAACAAGCGTATTATATGCGGTAAGCTTAGTTTCCGGAGTAGAATGTCTTGCAGTCGGTCACAGGTCAGGAACCTAGAGCGAAGGAAAGGAAGGCTGGGGAGGAGGAAGCAGATGGAATGCTGGAGATAAGGAAACATTCCCCTCACTCCTGCATTCCGCCTGCTTCCTCCTCCACAATTGAAAACGAGCGTGTTGGTTAGTAGATACAAAACTTGAAAGTATAAAACAGAGAGGACGAGAACGGGAACAGGACATTTTTCACAGCTCCTCCACAGCTTTCCTTTCCCTAGCTCTAGGTTCTTGGCCTGTCACCGGCTATAGTTTTCTTCTCAGAAATCTTAGTCTCCAAAAGGCATTACCACAAACATTTGTCACGTAAGTGTCCCACTCATGGTTATATGTAACCTTAACTCCCGATTTTTTTTTTTTTTTTATCGTTTGATTTTTTTGTGGTGCTGTTGTGTACGTAAAGTCTAGAGAAGTTTTATTGTTGCTAATAGTGACGGCGCTTGTCTTTTTGTAATTTAATTTCATTTCCCATTTTTCACACCGGCGATGCATACTTTGCAAAGATTAGATGAGGATGTCTTAATTTTTTGTTCTAGTAAACGTAGTATAACTAACCCAGTCTCCCGCAAAGTCTCACCTTTACAGGTGGTTCTACACACGGCGTCATATTATTAATATAAATTATAAAAAGTGACCGTCCAAGAACTCAACCCTGTGGCAGGTTTTTTTTTTTTTTTTTCGTTTGCCTTATGTTTACAAATTTGTTTTTTGTTGCCTTCGGCAACAAAGAATATCTTTTCCATAGGGATGACTGATTCGGTTTTTGAAACCGGGAAAAATACGAGAGGCTACCGCCATCCCGACGCCCGCGGGGCTTTTTCATCAAACGTGAGTTGCATTCCTATAGACGTTTCCAGCGGAAACAGCAACGACTCGATTGAAGAGGGCCGATGCGAAACGCAAACATCGCAATTCTTTGAGGGAAGTCCAGGATTGTTTGGGAAGCGCGATGCGTGTTTGCACAAGAGGCGCTCGTTGCGTGCGGCGTGCAAAAATTGGGGGCATAAAATATAAATAAATAAAGGAAACAAAAACAACAGCATGGGTCCAATGTTTTCAACGAAAGAGATGGTGGAAAGTTTTCTGAAATGCGCAGCTCAATCAACAAAGCCTGATGAGACAAGATGTGCAAGTTGCATTGCCCCTCCCAAATACATTAAAATAAAAAAAAATCCACACTTTCATTTTTTTCACGCTGAAAAGGCGAATCAACATATCATCAGAATATGTTGATTATACAGTCTACTTGCGCCGTGCGTGACCTAAGACGTAGCTGTAGTTACAATTCGCGATGGGCCGACCAGACGCTCACAGTGACGTCTTCACTTGCATTAGTTTCTCTTTCATCAAAAAATCAACGCAATATCAGAGTCTCAACTGTGACGATGTGAGTTTAAAGGTGCCATAAAACGATTTTTCTACTTTCGTTAAATTCTACTTTGAATCACTTATTAACGTTATTATCCAAATAGGCTTGCCTTAGTTCTTTTTCTTATTTTTTTTTTTTGTTTCTGGGCAATGGCAGTCGGCAACGGTGGAATAAATGCATTTAGGTGATGACTCTGGCCGGTCTTCCCGCGGGGACCAGGTGATCAGTTCGTGTTCGCAGCTAGCTTCGAACCAGGAGTAGTTAGTTCCGCGCCGCCGCGGAGGGCGCTGCGGTATGAGGTCCCTCCCCGGCGGCTACGGTGTCGGCGGCCTAGTGTGCTCGCCTTTTTCGCGGGGTGGTGGTGGCGTGCGGCCAGTGGCTGGCCTCGTGTTTTGCTTTCGTGCTGTGTCGATCATAGGTGCCACAATCATGCACGAAGGTGAGCCTTAACCCGAAGAAGGAGGAAGACAACACAGATTTACGGACTCTGGCGACTTGGTGGCGGCGTGGTGGCGCTGAGGTACAAATACAACAAGAAGCGGTGAGCAAGGGAATTCGGGACCACCGCTGGGAGAAACAACCGGAGCGGTCGGTTTGGGTGGGACCCGATATTTGTGCGCCATCTATCCCCTTGGGAGTGAAGTGCTCGGTGCGCCGAACATGATGTGGTCGCCGCGTCGGACCAGAGAGTCATCATCCAAATCTATTTCTTCCACCGGTCAGTCAGCCTGCAAATTCTAGAAATATGCGCATCGTTCATCCACTCAACTTGGAGCCAGAACAAGCGGCCGCGTGGCCTGGTGCCTATCATATGCCACTAACGTTCGGCACTGCCACGCGCTGGGATCGCCAAAGTAGACAACGCGTGTTCAGCTGCAGGCATTTTTAGAGTTCGGCTATTATCATCACCGCAGGGATTGGACACGGGCCACTACCCGAGTGTATACCGAGGCATTGATCCTTACGAGCCGAAGTCGAGTGCTCACGCAGTTCTCGTGTCAAATCCATGACCCGTGCTCGACTACCGTTAGTCTGGTGTTTTTGATCTCACAATTACGTGATCAAGCTTTGCGAAGGCAAGACTTAAATAAATACAGGGTGATTCAAGGAGACGCCAGGCTCTTTAAATCGACCGCAATATTCGGTTTTTTAACCTATCGCGCTACGACTTTGTGCAGCGTTGCCCACAGATGGAGCATTTTTTTTTTGTAAAATTTGCAAAGAGCCAAGTTATCTGAGGAAATAGTAAAGAAAGAAAAAGGCTTAGCTCCTATGGAAACGCAGCGACGCCACAGGTCTTCAAGCAACACGGCGCCGTTTTGCACAGGAGACAAGAGATGGCGCAACGAACGCTGTCAACGAACGAGCATACGGCGCCGAGAGCCGGCGTCTTTAGCAGACGATCTTTTCGGCTCAAAAGCGGCACGCGTTCCGCAGGTGGCGACAGTCGCAGAAACAAAAACAGGCGCGGTAACAACAAGGAACTGCAGTTCCTTGTCTGCTAAAGACGCTGGCTCTCGGCGTCGTGTGCTCGTTCGTTGGCGGCAGTTGGCGTCGCGACCGCTTGCGCCATCTCTTGTCTCCCGTGCGAAACGGTGCCGTGTTGTTTGAAGACCGGTGGCGTCACTGCATTTCCATTGGAGCTAAGCCTTTTTCTTTCTTTACTTTTTCCTCGGGTAAGTTTTTTCATTGCAAATTTCACACAAAAAATGCACCAACTGTGGGCAACGCTGCACAAAGTCGTAGCGCGATAGGTTAAGAAAGCGAATTTTGCGGTCGATTTAAAGAGCCTGGCGTCTCCTTGAATCAACCTGTAGTTCCCTTTCATCCTCGCAATTTTAACGCGAAGAAGCTTCTAAATCAGTGGCGGTTCGTGCGAGTATACTTGGGCCAGACTAGGACCAGTATATACCACCGCAAAGTCATGAACATTCCAACCCGATATCATTTCATGACCCCTCCAAAGGGACGCTGAACCAAAATATGGATTTTGAAAAACAAGGCCGAAAAGCGTTGAACGGGACGCCACGAACGCCAGAAAATCACTCATACATCGATATCTCAAACGAATGGCGAAACTCTCAAAAAGGAAGGGTGCAACCAAGCGTGGACTATGACGTCACGATCCTCCTAGAACAGTTGAGGAGGAGAGGAAGCGGCCTCTCTTCTCTCCTCCTCGCGTCGGTTCACCAGCTGTTGCTCCAGGGGACGAAGCGAAGAGGAGAGGGGATGAGAATCGTGACGTCGCATGTCTCGTCGGCCTCGTCGGCTGTGTTCAATAACACCCTTCTTTTCCAAAAAAAAAAAAAGGCCATTCATTAGAGAAATCTTTGTATGAATAATGTTTTTGGGTTTTGCAGCGTCCCGCCTATCGCTCCAGCCTTGTTTGTGAGCTCCAAATTTAAGTTACGTATCCTCTTAGAGATAAGCTTAAAAACTTCATGAAAAAAAATATGAGTTAGAGGTGAATTCTGGCGTATTTTTATGGCGGGAATATGAATATCACGTTCGTTTACCTTGAAGATGTAACTAAACGCAAAAAAAAACACGAGAAACCTCCGACCAGTCGTGATGTCATACTTTAGGATCTTTGGGCCGCCAAGCGCGGCTCGCTCGTGTGGGCAGCGCGCGTAATTGCAGGCCTGCCACTATATTTTTCCGCACTGACGCCAGTCGTGACGTCTCTTTCTGACCTTTCTGAAAATAGCAAGAGTGCGCGTGCATAGCTTTGAAAGGCGCTAAAGATGCGCGAGAGCAGAAATTCCTAAAACTCCTAATATGACACCGCCCCGAGAAGGAGAGGCTTCAGTGCTACTTTACAAATTAATTTATACAGCATCTGTGTACAAAATTAAAAAAAAAAAAAAAGCAATCTCGACATTCGTGATTTTAGAGGCCAAATTAAGTCAATTTAGGTGTTTTCACTCGAATACAGAACCGCTTCAGTTTCCCTTTAGGGATGTTTTATGCGCGCCTCCCGTTTTACGCGCGTTTAGGGACCTTGCTTTATTTGGCGTCCCCTGGGTGCGAAGCCTCCGCCATGTCGACGCCTTCGAAGGCGCAGTGCTTCGCGTTCAACGTTCCGGTGGACACTCCGGTGCAAGCCTCATCATGGAGAGCATTACTGCCGTCGCCGGCTGGGATGGCCTGTCGTACCTGCAACACCACGTTGGAGTAAGGTTCTCGAGGCTGTCAGCACCATGGCCGCCGCCCACCGTCTTGTAGCGAGAGGGTTCTTGTCGCTAGGTAACGTGGATGTGTCCCTGGAGCCAGTGGCAGCCCAGGTTGTGTTTGTTTCTGTGTACCGCCTCCCCCTGTACGTGTCGGAGGAGGCGCATGGTGCAGGTCCTCGCACAGATAGGCAAAGTGAAGGCGATCAACCACGCCACGTTTCGAGATCGCCCGGACGTCAGGACCGGCACCCGGTTGGTCAAGATGGAGATGTCAAAGGCGATCCCCAATCTCGTCCACATCCAGGGACACAGGGTGAAGGTCGACTACCGCGATTTGCGCTGCGTTTGCAGTCGGCGCTGGCTGGACGGTCACATCGGACCCGCGTCCAAGGCCCCAGGGTGACGACTCGAACCCGTCCATTCGTCCGCGAACTCACCCCCCCCCCCCCCCCCCCCCCTGTTGTCTCGGACTCCGACGCTTGGTCGAACGCAGGAGTTTCCGACAGCCAAGCTTCGGGCGTTCCGTCGAAGGTGGCCACCCTATATACCGACGGTCAAACCTCGGACATTCCAAGGAAACCGGCCGCCATCCCCGGCAGCCAAACCTCGCGCGTTTCATCGAACGCGGCCGCTACCCCCGATGGCCAAACCTCGGACGCTTCGTCGAACGTGGCCGTCACCCTTGGATCTCGCAGTACTGACGTCGACGATCTGAGCGACGATTTCGAGCTCCTTTTCATCGCGGAGGAAGGCGACGTGACTCCAGCCATGGCCATCCGTCCTCTTCGCGAGAGGCTTCGACGACAACGACGCCACGAGAGTCGTCCGCAGAGTCCTGCCAGACGACCACTCGGATGCCAAGCGCGTTTTCTCGCCTGTTGGTGGCGGCTCGGACGCGACTCCCGCCTCGTCAATTAAAAGAAGCGTCTCGGCGCTGACAATTTTGACAATGCCGAATCACTCGCTTACATGGAGCTCTATAGACCTCAACGTATCCGAGAGATCGGTCGGCCGCCATTTTCCCGATGGAAATTTCAGAAAATGCTTTACAACTTTTGAATAAGATAAGGGTTAGTCTCGTTTGATTTACCTGCAGCTCTCGCACCTGTGCAGGTGAGTGTATAATGCAGTGTACTTCCGGAATCTGTATTGAGATACGACCGGAAGTTCACCACCCTACACTTTTCTGCACCGGCGCAGAAGGTGCGGGGGAATCAAACGAGCTTACTACAATAGCTGTTCAAAACAGACGAAGAGCCTAAATATTTCGTGCATGATTTCTCTAGAGCTGTCAGTTGCGGAGGATGTTTATTATTTACTTTTTTTTTGGTCAAAAGTTAAGACCCCGTGTTACTCGACGCTCCATTCGACCAAATTTCCCTCCCAACATCGTAAGCGTCGTGCCAGAATAGTCATACCAGAATGTTCACAATGACGGCAGTAAGATTATCGTTACTGACGTTAATTGAAAACAGAATTGTTAATATTTCAAGCGTAAGAATGCAAAAAGACTTTTATTTGGTTGATGATGTACGGGCATTGGTCAATTATGCATATGGTTATTTCTGTTTGATACTACTTGAGTCTTCAAGGACACATCGTAGAGGTATATAGTTAAGCAATATTTTACGAGAACTGCCAATAAATTACATCTTCGACAACTTCATTTTATCACCAGCGACATTATTGTCCATCTTGGCTGCATTCTTGCCGTTATAAAGGGTATGATACTGCGAGCTTACTCGTTAACCTATTCTTTAAGATAAAACAAAGAAGCAAAAAAAAAAAAATGAAAGAATCTGCGATGTCAAGGGAGACCGAATGATGGTCACAATGTAAGCGAAGCGATGAAAATGAGATTTCAACAGCCGCAAAAACTGACGAAACTCTACTGCCGCCGTTCAACAATCTGACAAAAGTCCGGTTAAGTTTTCGTTACTGACTTATTTTTGGCAAAAGGAGGAGTAATCTGTCCTCCAGCGGTAACATCTACCGGCAGACGCATATAAAAATAACAAAAAAAAATTTTCCTCGTGTAATAAGCCTTCGATTTAAAAATGGAGAGTGAAATGAACCCTGAAATTAAGGGTTACACACGAAGGCAGCCAACGAAAAAAAACAAACAAAAACTGTGGGCTTGGTTCCCTTTAACGGAACTCTCGGCTCGTTGAACTCGAAATTGCCACGACAGCAAACCCGTGTTCGAAGACAATCCCCAGGGAAGGGGGAAATAAAACCTCTTTCCGGAGTTTCACGCACCCCTCATCCCCATTTTCTCTCCCCAGTCCCGCCTTCAAACTTCCTACTTTCCCTTTGCTTTCCCTAAGCTGACGCTGTCTTTTCCCCAGTTTTCGCAATCCCATATTTCTAGTTTCTGTCCCCAGTTCCGCCTTCAAAATTTGTACTTTCTCTTTGCCTTCCCTAAGCTGACACGGTCTTTTCCCCAAATTTCACGATTACATTCCGGTGTGTGATCTAGCCTCCCGATTTTCCCCAAAATCAGTTACGCTAGCTTTTAGAAATAAGGTTGACCTCAGTCATTTAACATTTTCTATCTCACTCCTATTATCACCTCATTTATCGTCAAGGGTTTCTCCCCTCAACCGCATATTTTGCTCTCAAACCACTCAAATCATCACATAGCTTCTTCGCTTGCATGGATAAATTTTAGTGATGTTCTGTATAGTACCTCCATACACATTTGCAAAGCTTACCACTCAGGAAACAAAATGCTGAGTCACTGGGCTATGGACGCATGCGCGTCTTCGGATATTCGTCAAATGAGGGCTCCTGCGCATGCTCAGGATGCGTTCCACAATCCAGTGGGCAAAGATTGCAGCATGCAGAAAGCGATTACTAAAATGGTGTAATGTACTTTAGCTTCCAAATTGAAAAAAAAAAACAAAAAAAAAAACATGCAAGCACCTTTTTTTTAGTCAAATGGCTATTTCCCTGCACGCTTCCCACCCCTCATTTCCCTAGGTTTGCTCCCCTTTCTGTGTAAATAGATTAATGTTTACACTTTTAATTAATGTTTCGTCTGTATTGTTTTTTTTTTGTTTTCTTTCAGTTTCTGGGATAGGGTTTGTCTTGGACGAGTTTTCCCTCACTAATTGTAGAAAGCTTTCACGGGCTTCAGATATTGACGACAATATTCCCTGGAGAAGGGGAGCAAGGCGGACAAAGGACAAACGCGAATATCTAAACACAGCAAAGTAACTGGTGCGCGACCAAAAAAATTCGCCTGGTCTTGGCGTCAAACCAGTGACCTCTTCATTTCCAGTGGAGCACTCAACCAACTAAGCTAACCAGGAGTTAGACGTCTGTAGAGCAAACACGTTTGATCGGCTGCCATAGTATTTTTTTGCCGTTACTACTTTTATTTTAACACACAGTTTAACACATTCACAACAATAGCAAACTACTAGACCAACCAGATAGTCCCTGGCTTGCGTCGATAGTTTAAAATGGCTTCATGGACACCAGCCTGTCCAGAGTAGCCACCCACTTAGGTTTTTCGGTCAGCGTTTCATACACTTCTTACATAAATAACACTTTATATTAAATGTTCCCTTGGCTGACGAGGGTTTACATCAGCATTTCGTACAACCATCCTAGTCCTCCATAGGCTGTGGAGGCCCAACAGCATAAACATGTCATAACGCGCAGCCCCTTCGTTGTGTACAGAAAGAAATCGAATACCAAAATCCGTTACTGGCAAGTTCTTTTTCAGGGTACGCTGCAGATTATCTCACAAAAAAAAAAAAAAAAAAAAAAAAAAAAAAAAAAAAAAAACAGCATCTTAACAGTTTATGAGCACATGTTCGAAGTTTCGGGTTGCCGACATAGAAGGCAGTTGACTGACCATGGCACAAAAAGAGCTTTCCCCTGCAACCAGGGCTTAACGGGTAGTGTACTGTGTGGCTGGAAAAAGAAACTCTTTACAGTTTGCCTAACCGTCATTTTTTAAAACTATTTTAAGGACATTTTTTTCTTGAACCAAACAATATAAGGAGAGGTACAAGGGTATTCGCAGCACGGTGTAAACCAGATCTTTACATAAGCGCTTCCGTACGGCAACACTTAAATACTCTAATGAAAAACGTACTTTTAAAAACTGAAAGGCTCTGACCACTTCATATAAAAAAAAACAACATGTCGCCTTACACTTTGAAAAGTACTAGTAAAAAAAAAATCAGGTAATGCATTGCACAGTCTGACCAGCAGAACAGCTCGCAAGATATTTTTTTTTTTTTGTCTCGAAGAAAAATAAAACGAGAAACCACCTGCCGAAGAAACAAATGAACAAGCCCAAGTCCACCGTTTCGCGTGGAACGAAACAAATTAGTGCGACTGCTTCGCTCTCATCCCGAACCCCATACGAAAACTGCAAACACCATCTGTAACTTCTGAACATTAATTATCGACATTGACAGCACTTGAGGCACATACCATACTTTTGCCAGGATAAACAGGTTGCAAACTAATGACACAGCAATCATTGAAAGATCTCCACCACCCCAATTTGCTGCTTTTGCCGAACTTTCTCCCTCTGCTCTACCACCCCGATAGTCTGCGGTATCACGCTAATGTTCCAGTGGCACGCCAAGGTACTTGGGTGGCAAATCGGTAGAGTGCATGTTTTCTAAAATAAATGGTGTGGATTCCCAACAACCGTGCCAGAATCCAACGCATTTGCTCCAATTTATGGCACTACCCGTCATCTTCAAAAACAAGGCAATTTCTTTCTCATCCACGCTAACACTTCCTGTATCCTCCCAAAGCACAGCTATGTTGTCTGTGTATGAAAAGAGCAAGACCTCACTTAAAACCAGCCTAAAATATGGTATATTTTGACTATTCAAGATCTTTAAACAAAAGAGTTCAAGATAAATAGCCAAAACAAAGTAGACGAAGGGCATCCCTGCTGAACCGAGGAGTGCACTTCAAAATTTTCACTTACTTAATTATTGACGCAAGTCTCGTGAAACACTTTGCATGGGACATTTTTACACCATCTAAACTAAAAATACCTACATTCACGTGTACCAATATGGAAAAAAACTATATAGTGTGCTACCCGATCAAAGGCCTTTTCTAAATCAAGTTGCAGCATAGCCTCTTTACCGCTGAAAAAGTCACAACACCCTAAAATACTTTTTGCCACGTGAATATCGGTGAAGATTGCGTGCCTTTTAATGCCGCACGTTTGGTGAGGCCCAGCAGCGGATGTTATTATATTTTGCATTCTTCTTCCAAAAATATTTATAAAAATCTTATAATTTACGTTGCTAAGGGCTGAATGGGCGATAGGATTTAGCCGACAACTGTTTTACAGGGTCTTCACTCTTGGGAATCAAAATGATGTCGGTTCTCCGGAAAGATGGCGGCCTTTCTTTTACCTCGTATGCCTCTAGTAGCGCCCAGTGCAGAGCTTCAGCCATAGGTTCTTCAAAAGCCTTGTAAAAAGCTGCCCCCAAGCCATCGTGTCCTGGAGATTTTCCTGTGCTTAGATCATCAGTCGCTCTTTTTATTTCCAGCACACTTACCGGCACTTTGAGGACTATGAGGACTTTGAGGACCTCAATTAATTTTTGGCATTAAAGGTAAAAAAACTTTTTCGAAACCTCCCTCAACACGTATCTTATGCCCTGAAAGATCTAGGAAGTGGCGTACCAACTTGTTTTGGGTGTGTGTGTGGGGCGGGAGGCAAACCAGACGCCCCCCCCCCTTCTCCCCCCCCCCCCCCCCCCCCCCCAGGGCCGCGGGGCCGTGCCCTTGGTATCCCTTGGGCGCCACCGGCCAGTGTTTGCCCTGCCTAGTGGCGGCTGTTTCAGGAGGGGGCAAAGCGCATGCCTTCTTCCCCCCCCCCCCCCCCCACACACACACTCTGAGAACTGGGGGGGGGGGGGGGGGGGGGGGCAAGCGCCCCTTTTGCCCCCCGGTTGGTACGCCCATGGATCTAGGTGATATTCAAGGGAAGCTCGCTTAACCATCTTTTTTTTCGTCACGGGTTATTTCGTTGCCGTATTGAATCTCTTTTATTTTGTTTTGTATTGCATATCTTGTTTCGTCGCGAAGTGAGCGCTTTCGTCGGTGTTTCTCCCGCCCACAATAATTGGGCTCGCGCTTTTATCACCGCTCCTTGGTAGTTATCTATATCGATAAGCTCTAGTTAACTCTTCACTTCGCTGAATTCTTTCGTAAACTGTCCAAATTGAGGGCTCTCCGTACATAGCAAAAACTGGAGCTGACATTGCAGTTCTTATTGTTTTGCTCTTTCTCGCCCTTTTCTAAATACGCGCCCGTTTTATCGCATTGGTTTTTACTTATTCCTTAAATCGCTCCCAGAATTCTCCTTCCACTCCCAGCCTCCAGCAGCTTTTGTGTGTTCGCTTTCACTCCGCTCACAAAGGCCTCATCTTTCAAAAGCGTATCATTAAATTTCCATAGATCCCAGTTAAAGGCCGTTTGATTGTGTTTCGTTCCTAGCGGTGAACATTACCAAGCTGTGATCACTGAAATATACATGTTTAACATCATAGTTCTGGCACAGTGGGACAAGATCCGCCGACATATAAGCCCCATCAAACCTGGCGTGGCTTGCGCGTTGGTGATGCGTGAACTGGGGTACATTACAATTCAACAAAACCCACCCAACGTCCTCTAAGTTACATTTTTACGTTAAGGTCTTCAAGAACATCACACTCTGATGACGCACCGGCAACTGTTGTACTCGATCTTCTGCTGCGCGCACATAAATCTCTTAAAAAGATGATAAGTTTATCAGAGAGGCGCCGAACGACTCACTGTCCCGAAGCGCTGGCCGGCCATTTTCGCCAGCCGAAAAATCCAAGGTGCTACAGGAGGTCTTCTTCTCGGCCAAGTCGTGTTTTCGTCCCCCTAGAGTTCCCAGTGCCTTGCAAAGCGCGAGCCCTCACTATTGCTAGGACGGCGTCACCGTCGGCCTTCGGTCCGGTGGTATGTTGAGCTTAGGTCTCAGGCTTGACCGCCACGTCAGAGTGCGTTTAGGGGCGGCTAATCCGGGGCAGCAGCTCCGGAGTTCTGACTGGCTTCTCCACTAGGTTCACGGGCCCGCTTGAGAACAGGGCCGTGGTGACCTCCGTCTCGACGTCCATAGGTTCCGCCCTGTGAGCATACGGCGTCTCGACAGCTGAAGACTCCGCCATGCCGACGTTTTTCGCACACGGTGCACCACCCGCCGACGGCCCCGCATGCGGTATTCTACCCCGGCCACCGTCGCTTTGACTGTCATCACCGCTCCCCGAAGGTTCGAGGGGTGCTGCTGCCTGCTCTGGTAGCTGACTCGCTCCTCCGCTGGCAGCTTCTTCGGCATCAGCCACGTCCATGAGCTGCTCCGAAATATCGTCGCTCTTCACGGGCCCTGCGACGCTCGCGTAAGTGCGAACGGACTGGCTCTTAGCCTCTCACTGCGGCCGAAGCGTCTGTAGAGCGCACAGCGTGGCGCTCTCCACTCCCGACCTACATGGCCCATGTCCTTGCACCGAAGGCAAAGCGGCGCCCTGCCCGGCACCACCACCAACTCGGGGTCACCAGCGATGCGCAGCTGGTGGTGGATGTCCTCCATCGTGACACCGGCTGCCAGCTTGAGGGTCAGCGAGGCGCGTCGTCGACACCATTTCCATGCAGCCTGGGACGTGCAACTTGTCTCTGGTGACCCCCGTCACCATGCCGAAGGATGCCAGGGCCACACGCACTTCTTCATCTTGGACGTGGTGCAGCAGCCAGGGGAGCTTGAGCCGCGTGTCCTCGTTGTTCGGGTCCACCACGACGCAACGGCCTTCCTTGGCTGTGAAGCCGTCGGCTGCGAGCAACTTCTTCTTGCCTTCGGCACTCCTGAAAGTAACAGCCCATGCGTGGTTGTAGTAGCACGATCCCAAGGCGAGCACCTCAAGGAGAAGTGCCGCGCGGGCCAATGCGTCTTAGAAATGTTCCAGAAGGCAGGGCCGGGCTCGCACGTCGGCATGAAAAAAAATCGTGTTTTAGACAGACGAGCCGGAAGCCAGCGTAGGCAATATCACTTCGTAGTCCTGCGATGCAGAGTTAGCGTTCCTAATGCTGCGGCCGGAAAGGGCCGCTGATACCGCTCCGACGGAGCTCATGGTAAGTACGCCCGATCTGCTCGGCAGCCGGAAGTCAAATCAGCTGCCACCAGTCTAACACCAACAAGGGTGAACGGCCTGCATTTTAAGGTTATAATTATTATGCAAGTAATGCAAAGGTGTAAGCAAGCTGAACAAGAATGACGATTATAATCCCTGGAGAAAATTAACATGGGGGACAGTTAGTAGGAACTCAAATCTCCAAACACAGCTAGATGACTGGTGCGTGACTGAAAAAGTCCGCATGGTCTTGGTATCGAACCAGGAACCTCTCCATTTCCAGTGAATTGCTTAACTAATTGAGCTAACCAGGAGTTAGACGTCATTACCGAAAACGGGTTTTATTATTCTGCATCTTTGCATTATTTGCAATTTCATCATAACCTTAAAATGCAGGCCGTTCACCCTTGTTGGTGTTAGACTGGTGGCAGCTGATAAAACCCGTTTGCTCTACTGACGTCTTACTCCTGTTTACCTCAGTTGGTAGTGCGCTCCACTGGAAATGGAGAGGTCCCTGATGCGATACCAGGACTAGGCGGATTTTTCCAGTCGCCGCACCAGTCATCTAGCTGTGTTTGGATATATGTGTTTCTCCTTTGTCCCCTTTGTTCCCCTTCTCTAGGTATTATTATCGTAATTCTTGTTCAGCTCGCTTGCACCTTTGGATTTTTTGCATTACCTTCAGATATTTCAGTTCCGGGAGAATGATTTTTTTTCCTATTGACGGCATATATCACATTGTCTTTACACCACCTAATACCTTCTAATTTATCTTTTCTTCATAATACTCCACCTTTATAAAAACAATACAATTTGAAATTGCTATGTACACATTCCTGAAACACATAAGATCGTTTTTTTTTTGTTTTCACCTTCTCGCTTTTTACAGCCATCTTATAATGGGAAAAAACCACGACACTCTTTTATGGAACGCTATGGGAGAGTCTAGCACCATAGTTCCACAATATCCCTCCAATCCTTTCCCAGTTTTTTTCCCCCACACCCTCTCCGATGACTTCCTCGCCCCTCTCGCAATATAGGGAAGTGGGGCGCGAAAAAGGACCGCAGCGAGAAAAACCACGCTCCTGAGCAGACTTTCCACTCCTACTGTACTTCGTTTCTCCTTACCATAAACCACGGAGGACGCTATATGAGCCATCCCATCCAATCCCGCGCCGCGAAATTACCACGTGACTGCGCGCCCTGCGTTTAGCTGCGCACCTCCCAAAAGTCACGTGACAGTAACGCGGCCTTGGATTGGCTCTGATGACTCAAAGCGTCCCCTGTGGTTCATCGTAAGGGAGAGCTGCAGGAGCAGTAGAGATTAATAGTTAGGGATCGGCCTTCCCGATTTTTTCCCTTTCCCATTAGGGACGCGCGCTCGACGTCGGCCTACACGGCAGCCGCCGTATTGCCGCACGCCAGCCGCAAAAAACTCATGCTGTCCAGGCAACCTTTTTTTTATTATTATTATGACAGTTCTATCCCCCTGATGTCTGCAATGAATTCTTTTAATGGCGGGCCTTTATACGCGAATGAGAGATAGGCTTAAAGTGAACTGAGTCAATAGCATTTTTATGTGACGTTTGATGCGACTCGGGTTAATGGTGCAATTTAATGGAAGTACTGTCCTATGCTTCGTTTTAAGTCTGACCGGAGTGCACACTATGATCCGATCAAATCTCAGGTGTTGATGATTAATTGATTGATTTACTTAAGTTTGTATTTATCTTAAATGTTTTCGGCCATGAAAATATTCTCCTAAAAGTAACAAACAATATTTAGAAAAAACATTCCTTTGTTCTTTGAGAGATCCGCTTTCGTAAATGTTATGCTCACATTTTTTGTGTTTGATTTACCCTAGATCTTAACGCTTGGTTCGACAACCTACATGACTAGTTTGATGTAACCGAGCGACAACGCCTAAATGACCCATAAAAGTCGTTACATCATTCTAAAGTCTAGACATTCATGAGGCATGCCACGCCGCCATGGGCCAGTATTTCTAAGGGTTCATAGATTTTCCTTTGAGTGTGACCGATGACATGAAAACCGAAATATTTACCTAGGAACTCGAAGTCAAGCTGTTTTCTCCAAAGTTAGATGAGGGCTATTCAGTGTACCAGGGAGCCTGTCTAGCCTGAAAGCACGTAAAATGACGGTGTTAGACCTTGCACTCGGACAACGGCTAGCTCTGTTGTCCCGGTTAAAACGGGGATAAACGGACCAGCATTTCGGGGCACGGAGTCAGCGCCTATTCTTCGTTCATCCCTAAACTGACAGGGGGGTGGACTCTATGCGTTCTTCAGACGAATCAATAACCTCACTCTCTTCATTCGCTCTCTGCGATGGCCCGGGTATGTGTGGTAGCGGAATTACTTTTACTTTATAAAGTGAAATCATTTGAGACAGGTGGTGACCTTTATTTCGCATTATGGTATGTTTCAACATAGCCTCCTTTTTTCTGACAAATCTTGGCAGATCGCCGCGAGACGCGGCCGCCGAAAGTGAAAAGGTAGAGCGGCAGACAACGCGGATGAGAGGAGAGCCAGGTGACGGGCGCCCCGCTGCGGCGAGACGCCGAAACACACTTCTCCCGAGCGATGGAATGTCCGCTCGTGCTCCTCGCGTTCCTCGCGCTACCGTGTCTTTTCTTGTCGGGGTGAAAAACCATGCTTCGGGTCCTCGCCGCTGCAAAAGCTCTGCGCTGACTACAGGCTCCCCGAGAACTGTTGTGTGCTACCTGATCCTCGCGCTCCAAATCTGCAACCGGGCACACTGGCTCCTTCATCGAACTGCCAGGCTTTAGGAGTATAGAGGAGGCTATGGTTTCAGTCATTTTTATTTCAAGCGTGACGTCACGCACGTTTCACGAGAGCGTTTTGGATTGCTTGAAATTCCCGCGCGAGGTCATGTGACTGTGATGTCATGACCCTATCGACCAATCAGGAATTTCTCGCCCCACACCACCGACGCCGACGTCAGCTTTTTTGCGAGACGAACTCCTTAAAGCCATCGCTCCAATATCCGTTCTTGAAAGGTTCTCCGACTCTCCAGGACTCTTTCAGCACGAGTAGAGCAGTGTCGCCTAAATCACTATCGGCTCCAGGCGCACTAGAAAAGCAACTGGGCGATAAAAGAACTCTTTCGGATAAAAAAAAATATATAAAAAGTTTTTAGAGCTTTTTTTACGAAGAACACTTTGAGGGGTGCATAAAATAACTTTTTACGGGGGAAAACACGGACAAGCCGAAGAACCCCAAAAGCCGGGGTCACTCTGCTCATACATCCTACAAAAGACAGTCTTCAAGCACAAGTCATCGCAATATCCGTGGTTCGAATGCCACGTGCCAAGTTTCCTCCTTGAACGCATTGCCACGCGGCATTCGAAGCACGCATCTCACGGTGACTCGCGTTCCACTTTGTATGCAGACTGTCTTTTGTACGATGTATAAGCAGTGCGGGCCCGGCTTAATTGTTCTTTTACGACAAGATTTTTTTAGAGTGTATATGGTGGTGCCAAGCAACAAAAATCCGCCAACCTCCTCCGCAAAATCAAACGACATCCTCAACGTTTCTCTTTTTTTTTTTTCTTTTTTTTTTTCTTTCAGCTCTGTCAACAAATTGCGTCGGGTTGTCGAGTGTACACACGGTTCGACCACGATTTCTCGGGGCCAATTCAACAAAATTTACGGGTTTTTTTTTCTTCTTGTCGCTTTTACAACACCGAGAGCAACAAGTAGAAGGAGGTCGTCCGAAAAGTGGCTAGCATCACTGCCGGTTATTGTTTTCTTGTTTTAACCCTTTCAACAGTTGGGGCAAGGCGGTATACTTTAAAGCCCCCATCACACTGCTTGCACATGGCACAAAAGACGCGGTGCGCACACACTTCAAGGATGTTCGAAGCCTTTTTGCTTCATACACATATGTGCTTCTAACACGTCTGGAAAAAGCTTTTGTACTACCCATAAGAAAGAATCATTATACGAGGAAGAAACCCGCCTCAGATATTGTGTGCCGACTGTTTTTCACATGATATATTAGTAGTGTGACCCACGGCTTAAAGCGTCTATAGTGGGTCTACTTTCAAGTAAAGCATTTCAGAGAGCCAATCGCCGGAATCCGACGAGAAAGCTCTGTGAATGACGAAACTAAAAACGTGTATAAACCTATAAAAAATAAGAAACAAATAATGACAGGCGGACACTTATGACTGCTTAGGTGTAGGAATGCGAGAGGCATTACACTCTAAGAAAAAAGGGAGGAGAAAGGTAGCAAAAGCGACTGTTCCTCCTTGTTGCGGACAAGTGGCCCAGAGAAGGGAGGAACGGCAGTTCAGATGAAAGGAGGAGGGCGAGTTCCTCTTTGTTCAGTTGGCGCAGGGGTAGAACATCGCGCTACTGACCAAGTGGTCAACGGTTCGATCCCCAGGAAAGTGTTTTTTTTTTTTTTTTTTTTTTTGTTTTTTTTTGTAAAGTTTTTTTTTTTGTTTTTTGTTTACCAAAACACACATAAACAAACCCAGACCGATGAAAGGAAAATTAAAGTCCTTATTATTCTCCGAGACGTTTTCCTCCTCCAGGCAGACCGGAGAAAGCTTTCGCCCTCCCGACCCATCTTCTTTCGGTTTCGTTTTTCGAGCACATCGCGCACGTTGTTTAATAAATTAATGTTGAGTTGATTGAGCTTCAGCGGCAGCAAAGGCCGCCTGTAATTCCGTCTTCTAGTCCAAACGTGCAGAACATTTCGGTTGCATTGACGTTTTTACCACTAATTTTATCAAATGAGCTAACGAAGCCGCTAGAAACAGCGAAGTTCCGGAGCAGTGCCAGCAGTGCTACATACACTGGGTAAGACGGCCGCACTGATCTCTATGACAATTGCTGGATCGCGCTTCCCCGCTTGTTCGCTGCAGCGCAAGTGAAGCCACCGGGCTTCACTCGCTTGGGATACGATTTGCCGTTTTTGCTAGCCTTTGCTGCGGTTTTCCAGCGTGCTGACGACACGTTTTCTACTCGCTCGTCGTCATTCGCCGAGGAAGTTTTTTGAAGACTCTGTGTATTGTTGAGACTTGCCGTTGTGAACACGTGGAAAAGTTTACGAAAGTGCAGTGTCGCAGGAAAAAGGCACAACGCGTCGAAAGGAAGGGCTGGCGGCGTGTTCAAAGCATCCTTGGCACGCCGAAGTGCCGTGTCTCTGTGCCTTCGCGCGCTTGGATACCGACCAAGAACCGACGCCGTGTGAATGTGTTTAGCGAGTGCAATGTGCGTGAAGCTGTTCGTGCCTCTGGATCAGCGTCTTTTCCTCTCGCGGTTTAGGAACGAGCTTAACTCCAGCGTCCACTAGCGACGGAAGATGGGGAGAAGGTACGTCTTTTTTTCGTCCTTAGACGATTTACACAATACCGTGCACAACAGCTCCTCATCACTGATCAGTGCTGGCTTATTATCAACCTACTTAATTGCACTTGACGTTTGAGCGCGGCTCGCCTAATTGTAATTGGTCAACAGATTGCACACGACCATATCGGCCGCGCTTCAAAGATTTTCATTCTCGCCGTCTTGTACTTTTGCTTTCGAAAACCCCCCTGGCTCCACAACGTTGCCCTATTCGTGCTCCCACGGAATCTATTAGAGTAGATTTGAAACACAGCCATGGTTAATATAGTACATAAGAACACGTACAGATCTCCCCCTTTTATTGATAGCAACTCACCGGAACAGCTGGACGATCCAGAACTCCGTGGCCGATATATATAAATGATCTAAAGGCATCTACGCGCGACACACGTTCAGAACTTTGGCGCGGCGTCAATTCTTGACCGGTATCCAAGCGTACGAAGGCGCAAAGATGCATCACTGGGCGTGCCAAGGAAGCTTTGATCACGCCGCGACCCCGGCGACACGTTTTCGACGAGTTGTACCTTTTGATACGGCTTCACGCACATTGCACTCGCTAAACACATTCACACGGCGTCGGTTCTTGGTCGGTATCCAAGCGCGCGAAGGCACAGAGACACGGCACTTCGGCGTGCCAAGGATGCTTTGAACACGCCGCCAGCCCTTCCTTTCGACGCGTTGTGCCTTTTTCCTGCGACACTGCACTTTCGTAAACTTTTCCACGTGTTCACAACGGCATGTCTCAACAATACACAGAGTCTTCAAAAAACTTCCTCGGCGAATGACGACGAACGACTAGAAAACGTGTCGTCAGCACGCTGGAAAACCGCAGCAAAGGCTAGCAAAAACGGCAAATCGTATCCCAAGCGAGTGAGGCCCGGTGGCTTCACTTGCGGGAGCGGCAAGCGCGATCCAGCAATTGTCATTGAGATCAGTGGACGGCCGTCTCCTTGGCCGTCTCCAATTTGCGGGACACACGCGGAACTACAGCAGCGAAACCACGAGGAAATGTGTCGACGTTTTCGACGTTATGGAAATCGCGGGAACTGCGTCCAAGGAAGGCAGGTTTTCCTGCCGGCTGCCTGGGTGCCTTCCGTGCTGAGTTCGGTTCCGTTGTCCCGTGCCGGGTGCCAACCGGCGTTCAACGTGATTCTTCTGCGTGTCAACAACATCGTCAACGTGGTTCTGTATTTCTTCGTGTCAGCGACATCGTGATGGCAGTGTTGTGGGTTGTGAACAGAAGACTGGAATTATCGCCGATGTGACCGTGTGTTCGCGTATCAGTGGTGTAACAACAAGATGAGATGACGTAAACTGTCGGGCATTGATGCCGCTGGTCGGGCCGTTATCGGAGGGGCCGGGGTGTCGCAGGATGACATTCCGCTTTACATTAAAGAGTTTAAAACCACTTGAGGGATTAGGTGCAGTCGATCGACGTGTGGATAGTCATGTTGGAACGCTGGTCTGAACGGTAAGCTCCTATCGTACAGTGGCCAATGTGACTGTCGGTCCCCGAGAGCGATTGCGCTCTGGGGAAAAGACAACACTACGAAAGTATGACGGAAAGTACGTATATTTATAATGGAAGTTTAGCATAAAAAAAAAGACAGGCAAAATCGAAAAAAAAACGCTATCCTTTATTTTACTGTTTAAATATATTACGGTTCCTGTAGAAACTGCCCTCTAAGTGGCGCGCTGGGATGAGCGCTAGAAGTTTTCGAGCTCGCAACGGCGCAGCTCCGTACACTTAACAGTTGTCGGAAGTCGCGGCTTTGACTGCATTCAAGTTGATCGAAAAGCGATTTCTGTGCCCGTGAAGCATCACTTCCAGCTGAGTGGATATCCGCTCTACAGAGATTAATTCAAGGCGGCAATTGCAGCTTTGCGCGAACAGCACAAATAGAAAAACGAACACTACAATATAAATACTGGCTACGAAGGGCCATGCGGGAAAACAAACTCGTGGCTTGGAACCACATTGGAGCGGCTCGATTTATTGGCTTTCAAATAATTATGGCATGATTGAGCGTCTTCTTTTTAATAAGAGATTCATCCCTTGAGCCATTAAAAATAGCCTCAGATGTATGACATTGCTGGAAAAAAATGAACATGTTCGGAATATTTTTTTTTGCTTAGGGAGTCACCGAAAAATTCCGCACGTTCAAAACGACCACTATAAAAGACGGAAACGCAGGGCTCGCTAGTAGTGATCGGGGTAGTGTGCTGTTGTATTGATGTTTGTATGTGCGATGCCTGTGTATGCGTTCAATATATGTTGACCTGATGTTTGTAGTGTGCGCAACGTGTCTACATGTGTTAGAGATTCCAAAGAAAAGGAAACGCAATTGTGGCGTAAGAAAATAAAAATATTTTTTTTGTAAAACATGAATTGGGCGGTACCTAGCGCCACCTAGCCTAGCTACGTGCGATTACTCTGCTTGACCCTGCCATCTGGTGGCAAGCGATTTAACATCCTTTTACGCTACGCGGCTACGCCATAATTTCGTGTTACCGTGCTGAGATAAGCCAAGAGGTTGCTTCGGATTTGCTTTTTTTTGAGAGCGGCTTTTGGTTTTGCGGGCGAATGATTTTCACTCCTCCGTGATGTGCGGTTGACGCTACGGTTGACGAAGGAATTGTGGCTCGAGGAATAGCAAAGGTAGGACATAAAGTGCGCGAACTGAGTGCCGGTTGTCTCCGTTGAACATCGCAGTGCTGACGATGAGAAGACTGAGTGACTGCATGCTTTCGAAACGTAAGTTTCTTTACCTGCAGGGGTAAAGAAACTTCGGAAATAAATACAGTTCGCGGAAAGCTCGTGTTACGTTTTTATTTCCTGCTCCTCTCGCTTCGTGCAATAGACTTAGTGTTCTCGTTAAGCCTTACCGAGCTCGATTTGCTCGATTCGTGGCCGCCATAATGAGATGCAGTCGACGGAGGAACTTTTCCTCCCCTGCTTAATGGACGAAAGTTTCTCCCTTTCTGAAGGAACATATGTGTCAAGAGCGTTCCTCCTTTAGGGAGGACTATACTGACCCTTTTTTCTAAGAGTGTATGGTCCCGCACGGTCGCCTCACAGTCCATCGCACGAAGCACACAAGGAGCCCAGATGAAGTCCGAAGCGCACCTTTTGCACACGGCGCTATCTGCGTTGCTGTGCTTTTCTTTGTGTTTTATTTCTCAGGCGTGTCCGCTTTGACCTCGAGCTGCTGCGCCGGCTTCCGCGGGACAAAGCATCTGATATGACGCGTCGCAGCCAATTTAAGGGCCGTTTTTGGCGGTTACAGGATTTTAGGTGCCGTTTTTTCGCGGTTACAGACGCTGCCAGCTCCGCTCCGTGGGACGGTTAATGTTTTCGCACAAATAAGCATCGCCCGGCGTTTCTCAAGATGTCTGCGAATATAAATGTAGAGGCCAAAGCGCTGCTAAACCAAAAAGACGGGTAATCGCCGCGCTCAAACGAAAAGCGCATTCGTTATTTTCGTAAACAGAGAATTCGGCACAAGTCGCGGCAATCGATTTACACGCGATGTGAGCGAGCTGGGGCAATTTAGAAAGCTGCATGCGAGGCGGAAGTCGTGTTCTGGGAAATCCTTATTAAGGTCGCAGACCCCGGCCACCGAATGGACGGATCGATCGATATGCTTTTTCCTGACAGCAAAGACACGCCCATATACACTGGCGCCACTTGACTTCGACACGCGCGTTTACGTCTGCGTCCAAACTGTTTGTGCGTGTGTGGGGGGGGGGGGCGGAAGTAAGAGGGGAACAGAGGGAAATTGTATTGGACGCCGACGGGATTCTTGACACGCGTTTGATTTGAAAGCGCGCTTGTGCGTCGGGTTTATTCCGCGGGCGGCTGTTGGTGACGAAACATCGCTGGACGCCAAAGCCTTAGTCGCACTGAAGGCACGGCGTTCTCTGCTGACACGACGCAGATTAATGGCGGATACGGCTCTATAGCTTGATGAAAACGTGTTCTCTCTCTTTCTCTCTCTCTTTATATATATAACTAGCCTCAGACGGTGCCTACAGACAGTCTTTTGTATGATGCACGAAAAGCGTGACTGAGGCTTTATGGTAAAACAAACAGTAAGGCGGGTGTCGCGCGAGCGAAAATGGCGTCTTCCGCACGAAGAAGAAGAAACAAAATCCACTTAGCCCACGGTACGTTGGTACTGAAAGGTCGGAAGAATATCTTCCCTCTTAGAGTGCGTGTGTTTGTCGCGAGTTTAGATGGAAACACTACGCTCCAAGGTGACTTTTATGCTAACCCATCCAAAAGGAACTGACGCTGTCGCGCGTTAGCGCTCGAAACAAATAACTCTTTGCTATAAAAAACAAGAAAATTTTATTTATTCTCGAGTAATGGGAGAGAGCACAGCGAAGAGCACGGGCGCGCACAAAGGGAGCCCCTTTTCTCTCCCTTCAAAATGCGATCCTTCACTTTTCTTTTCTTTATGCCACCCACGTTTTTTTTTCTCTTTGTCTTCTCTTTTTAATATATATATATATATATATATAATACTCACACATTTCTTGAGTCTCGTGGAAGCTGGTGGCAATTTTCCGCAAGCCCCAATATTCATCACTCTTTATTAAGTCCCCTGGCCGTGCGAGCCCTTTCATTCGTCACCCCGCTTTTGTTCCGCGACGTTCAATCTTTTTTGTGTTTTTTTTTTTTTTTTCCTGGAAAGAAACAATTTTTTTTTGGCAATGAAAGACTGGATCTCTTGCCTTGACATTCGACCATTCCTCGAGCGCACTCCTGCTATGCACGCTCCTCTACATGACCTTGAAATTTAAAACTAAAGCGCCCTTCGTTACTGTACTTCCTCTCACCGCATGCTGTAGAGCGCTACTACTCCCAGAAATATGGAGCATCTGCTCTGCCGCAAATCACTCGAGGGAGTCAATCGCTGCAATTTACAGAAGGCTCTCAGCCAAAGACAAGGCTGATAATATGTTTCAACACCCCTCCCCCTTCTCAAAAAAAAAAGAAAAAGAAAAAAAAAAAAGTGGTCCGCGTTATGGCATTTAGCGCGGGAAAACTGACCTGCTTAGTGCACATTGGGTGAAAGTGTAAGCTTGCCATACTCAAGAACGGAAGGTCCGCTAGGGATGTCTTGAACGTAGCGTGCAACGAAGTCGACGCAGTGCTTTTGTGCAGACTTGTACACTTTACTGAAAAATAGTAAGGAATTACATTTACAATTACTCGAGGCTAAATTGTAATTTATTACAATTATAATTACCCTCCCATAATATCAAGAGACCGTTACTCCAAAAAGTAATCCGTTACTTTCATGGCGTTACTTTCAACATTATTGCCCTCAAGTAAGAAACAAAGAGAAGAGAGTTATTCAAGCTCTTATTGGTTGCAACCTGTTCCATTTAATGACCTTGAGTATTTTGAGCAACAGCTGACTCTCGAACATTGTTGTTGTTAATTATTGTCTGTGCACTTATTACCGCCTCGAGCTTCTCGACGAGGCATGCATTCACTTGGTGTCCTCTCCCCGCCGTCGATCGCAAAACAAACAAAAAAACAAACAAAAAATGAAAGCCGTTTACAACTCCCTGTAACGCCGAATTAGAGCGCAGCTCTTGAGGAGGAGAAGGGAAGGGTACTGGGGATGTGGGTCAAGTGACCTCGGGGGGCGGGGGGTCACGTGACCTTGGGGGTCACGTGACCTTGTGGGAGCCACGTGACGTCGGGGGGGGGGGTCACGTGACCTGGGGCCACGTGACGATGCCGATGACGTCATCAGTGACGTCACTGATGACGCCATCAGTGATGATGATGATGACGATGCTGGTGCCGGTGACGTCATCAGTGACGTCACTGATGACGTCATCAGTGATGATGATGATGACGATGCGGATGCCGGTGACGTCATCAGTGACGTCACTGATGCCGTCAGCAGTGATGATGACGATGACGATGCGGATGCCGGTGACGTCATCAGTGACGTCACTGATGACGTCATCAGTGATGATGACGATGACGATGCGGACGCCGTTGACGTCATCAGTGGCGATGACGTCAACTGGGGGTCAAGTGACCTCGGGGGGTATCCCCAGGTCACGTGACGCCGGGGGGGTCACGTGACCTGGGTAACCATCGTGACCCTCGTGAGGGTAACCCTAGTTACCCTTGTGAGGGCAACTCTCGTGACCCTCGTGAGGGTAACTCTCGTGACCCTCGTGAGGGTAACTCTCATAACCCTCGTGACCCTCGTGAGGGTAACCCTCGTGAATGTAACCCTTTTGAGGGTAAGTAACCCTCGTGAGGGTAACCCTCGTGAAGGTAACCCTTTTGAGAGTAACTAACCCTCGTAACCCTCGTGAGGGTTACGAGGGTAAGTAACCCTCGTGGCCCTCGTGATCCTCGTGAGGGTAATCCTCATGAGATTAACCCTCGTAACCCTCGTAACCCTCACGAGGGTTACGAAGGTTGCGGTTACGCCGACGCCGACGGCGACGCCGACGGCGACGCTGACGCCGCTCAAGCCGGGAACGGGCGCCTAAGAGCTGCGCTCTAAAAAAAAAGGAGGGGACTAAAAAAAGCGGATATAACTTGCCCCCCCCCCTTTTTTTAATTCTTTTTATAGAAATGTTCATTTGGATTTTTTGACATTGTTGTTTAAATAACATTGTTGGTGTTGCAAAAAAAAAAAAAAAGGTTTGCGGAACTGAAGATTGCCAAGCCTCTCTTTGCGCTGGTCAATTCGCTTGATAGTGTCACTGCGCTCAACGTTACACCCCCCCCCCCTCCCCACCGAAAAAAAAAAAAACTTATTTTAGAAAGAGAGGGGGGGGTTGTCCTGAAACAAAAATGTAACGGATTACAAGGAATCCGTTACGTAAAAAATGTAAGGGAGTTACTTTAAAATTACTCTAGAAAATATGTAATTATTCCGTTACTAAATTACTGATAAATGTAAGGGATTACAAGTAATTTCGTTACTTGTAACGGATTACGTACAAGTTGTGTGAGGGTACGGACTGAGACCACGTTATGCCACGGCGCCGGGGTTGCTGTCGGCGGGGAACATGCCCGGACGAAGCGACCACACCCGGCGAGGGTAAAACTCCGTATTGTTTCTAAACAGCGTACTCTTCGATAGTATTAAACTTGGGTTTAGGTCTAGTTGGTCCGTACACTAATCAAGGCGCGAACAAAACGAGGACGATGAAGATAGACCATAGGGGTAGCGCCTGTCCTGTCGTCTTTGTGGCTTCATCACCCTCGTTTTTTTTTCGCGCTTTTCTTTAATATTTTCATTGGTCAATAGTGTCGTCTTGCAACTGGGAGGCCAATATGAAACGGGCGTACCAAACACAGAGAGAAACTAAACGTGCCCTGGAAAGGTTTCTTATATCGCCTAAATCTCATCCTGCTCGCTCCAAGCATCCTAGACATCGCTAAATCATGACGATACGCGGCCGATTTTCCTATTAAAAAAGCCATCAAAGATCGCAACACACCGATTTTATCTCCGGTGATGGGAAGAAGGGAGCATGTTCCGAAACCAGGACCACTGTCAGCCAATAGCAAGCGAAGGATCCTCACGCCTCAGACCGGTGGAACCGCGGAGTGATATCTCGAATTCGCGCGGCTCGTTGCCCATACAGCCCGGACTACGATTCATCTAAGCGAGCGCGAGCTCGAGCGCTCGAGAGCTGACGACCAAACACATCACTCCCGCGGGTAAAATATATATATATATATATATATATATATATGGCTTTCGGCGGGTTCCTGAAACCTTTGATTCTTTGATTAATTGGATTAAGTACGGTTCATTCATCTGCACATATTCGTTTATATCCTCCTCGGAGACCACGTACGATGGTGTGAAGCGCCCGTGTTGTATATATATATATATACAAATAGTTCGTTGTTTTTGAGACAATTATTGAAGTATTATGTACCCTATCCGCGAACAAAAATGGACATTTCTCGACTACTCTTACTTGCTTCTATCATCTACAAAATAATACAGATTTTGTGATAAGAGCCTTTGCAATATCAACGAAACGTCACGTTTTCAATGGTCACACGCCGTCCTGGCTGCCGGCACAATGCTTCTCCCATCGCCGGAGATAATCTCGATCTTCGATTGGTTTTTTTTCTATGAGGGAAATTGGCCTCGCATTATTGTGATTTATGAATTTCTAGGATGTTTAGAGCCTCCAGAGTGAGTTATGGCCATATTTAGTCAATATCCGAAACCTCGGGGCGCCGAGCCCTGATTTGGAGTGATTAGGGGGTAGGCACGAAGGCCGGCTGCCTTTCCCTCTGCTCACTGTGTCACTCCAGTCAGGGCGAACGAGACAGTCGTCTAGTCCTCGTGCATAATTTCGCGTTCGAACGCCGGACTCCGGGGTTCGAACACGCTCAAACATTGAGTAGACGCAAAGGCAGCCAGACTTTGAGTGCACAACCACTATCCTTCCAATCAAAACTCGACCCTCTGTCTTCCCTCCGCGCGCTCGAAACTCCTCCTCTCCCTCAGTTTATCGTCGTTTACATTCGTGAGTATACACTTATATTTGAGATCAAACACATTTGCATCTTTCACATGGTACACAGACAGAGACTCACAATGGAAACGGGCTCGGGGAGGATAGGGGAAAGCGACGAGCATTTCTTTTTGCATCTAGTACGTTACTCAACTCGACAGGAGTACATTTCCCAGTTGGATTATATTTCTTCTGCATGGAAAGTGCATTACACACTTCTCTCAGTAACTCTATATCCTGCTTTTAGTTCCTTTCGCCTCAGTAGCTGAAAAAAAAAAAGACTAATGTGAAATAGTACAGCGCTCCGACATCGCAGGCATATTTCGCGTCTCGTATACGCTGTAGAATGTTCTCGAACAAACCTTCGAAGTCTTTTTTTTTTTTTTTTTTGCAAATGCGGAGCGCCACATCAAGACGTGCGATCGTCCGGGGAGAGACACACGCGACGCATTTTTGGAACGGGTTCGCAACTAAAGACACCGCCGAGAACGCTAACAACATTGCCGAGGAAAGCTCGTGAAGTAAATCGTGAGACCATTTTTCATACTAAGAAGGTGCGTCGAGTGAGCCTGGATGTAAGAGAGGGCTTAACTCAAACCACGGAAAGCGTTCGCTTCGGAATGTAATGGCGGACACCTTCTGAGCAGATTGGTGTCAAGTGCGCATGCGTGCGTTTCCGATTGACGAGGAGAGCGGGTGGTTAGTTGGAAACACTCTGAAATGAAGGAGCTCCGCGTCGCTCGCACCCAGCGGCGCCGCCTAGCGTCTCGCACGCGCAGATATGGGGAGTCTGCTGCCACCGCAGCTTCCTTTGTTCTAAGGAAGGCGCCTAGGGATCTTAAGAATAGCAACAATGACTCGCGTGGCTGCGCATATTTACGGTGTTTCGCGTCCTCCATCATCATGATTTCCCAGGCATCCCTCGGGAACGTCGCATTTTTGTTTTCCGTCCGCTCCAGGAAAACTTAGGGCCTCCATTCTGCCAAGACCTTTCCTCGATCCGTTAAGCTTTTGTTCGGGTTCAAAGAGGAAAAAGGAAAGTGGATAACGCGTGTGAACATAAAAAAGAAAACGTTATTTTCCCTTTTGTTGTTTCGTTGTGTGTGTGTGTGCGCGTGTGTGTGTGTGTGTGTTTGTGTGTGTGTGTGTGTGTGGATTGTCGAAACTCAAGTGAATTGTATAATGAACGACCCCTCAAGCAGTCGGGACAATCACAAAGAAATAAGGTTAGAAAAGCTCCGAGATTAATCAGATGCAACAACTTAGACGCGGCGAACACTTCCACTTTTTTATGAACTAAATGAATAAATATTGATTTATTTTGTTTGTTTTTTTGCCATTAAGGAACCGTCAAAAGCTTTTTCTTGCGTTCGCGGAACACCCTTCAGTCGTAATCTCTTATTATCAAAGTGTATGGGACTCCTGCGCCTGATTTGAGGTCTACATGCTGACATTAAAAAAAGAACACACATTCCTTTCTTTTCTTTCTTTTTTTTCTGACTGCTCCAAAAGAAGTTGTGTTCTGACACACTTTGCACCTCTCAGACGTCCGTTGAGCTCACCGCTCTCGGTCTGCCTCAGAGTGACACTAGTTGTTGAATAATTATGCACCAATTCGATTTTCCAGCCATAATTAACGAATGTAGGCTTATCCCGCTACATTTTGCCGGCTGAAATTGAATTGGGAATAACACTTAACTTTCTGGTTTTCCCGCTAAACTTAGCTATCGATAGAGTAGATTGTTGGGCTAGTTGGTTTTGGAATTTGGAATACATCTTAGCGCTCAAAAAACAGGGACAAGGAGGCGAGAAACAGACAGCTATCGAGCCGCGAAAGAAGGACGGGCGCGCACGTTTTTCCGAGGTTCGTCGGCCCGAGAAATTGTATCGCATGTAATAGGTAATCGGCGTCTATTCTTGAAATCAATCTTTTTTTAAAATGTCATCAAACAACAATGGCAATCGCCATTTTTTTTTTTTTTTTGCCGGGGGGGGGGGGGGATGTTGTGGGCACAAAGCGTGTGATTAGATCTGACACCTCCCCGAACACTGACACGTCACTCGCGTTCAATGAATGCTCAGAGCTCCACTGAGGGACTGGCATAATTAGCTCGAGAGCTACTATCGTCGGTGGCAGGCTAAGAATTCAGGGGAAGCTCCTCCTGCCTAAAGTTCCTTGATACTTCTTTTTACAAGTAACGACAACCAATGCAAATGACAAAGCTCATTCCGCTGAAAAAAATGGCGTCATTCAGTTCAGTGTTCTGCTGTGCGCGCCATTCGCTTCCTAAATGCTGCACCGTCACACAGTCGGCGCTTCAATGAATGTTTCTACTTCCAGGAAGCTCTTATTTAGGAACGTTACTCCTCCCTCCCCTTTCCACTTTAGTAGGGCAAACTCCGGAGAGGAGGCGACCTCCTCTCCAACGTTAGCTTCGCTAAACAGGAAAGCTGAGGGAGGAGTTTCTTCTGAACTCTCGTCAACAACCATCTCGTATTCTTGTTTGTGTGTGTGTCTTTGTGTTTCATAACAGAGGGTGAGCTAACCGGTGCATGCGGCATAACGCGGACCCGCCGCGAAATCTCCCACTCCCTCGCCCTTCTCCCTTCAAGCGCTATAAGTCAATATAAGTTAACACCATCCATTCTTTCAGCGTGCTATCAGCTGAGCTACTGACGTGCTACTGACAGTGTTTATGTGTACGTGTGGTGCACCTGCTCGGTTTTGTTACTTGAACTGCCGCACGTCTCACGAATTTACCCAGCGGCATTGTGAGTACCTAGAAAAATATTTTTTGCGACAAAGAACTCGGTTGTCCGTATTTGATTTGATCGCTTTTGTTTACAGCTACTTGCGCCCAGGTTTGAGTGCGCGTTGGTTCTCATCCTCTTTTTGAGTCAAAACATGGATGTGAAAGTTAATGCCTGAAATAAAAATCCAGTCTCGTTTTAAACGTTATTTTTGATGAGGCTGAGAGTCATTTGGGCATCTAAAGGGTTGAAGAGCTGAGGGGGTCTGAAAGGTTGAAGGAGTTTGAAATGCTTAAGGGTTTAAAGGGCTGAGGGGTTTGATGGCTGAAGGGGTTTAACGCGCAGAGAGGGTCCCATCGGGGCGGAAGTGTTATTTTCAATAGGGACAATGCGGAAAATATAATTAATATGAGAAAGCACAGTTTAAACTACAATGTTTTATTGCTATAATTCCAGCCAAACTAGAAGAAAAAGGGTCTCATTCTTAAAGTTAATTATAAAAGTTTTTTTTTCTTGTGTTTTCACTTGATTGCAATAGGACATTACTTTTAGTTCTTTTTTGCCTTTTGATTTTGTTGCAATAGGATATTGTGTACTGAGCTCATCCTGTCCATTCTTCCCTTTGTCTGTGTATTTTTTTAGCGCTGCTACCAGTTTGAAATCATGAACCAGCTCGCCTGCATCGCTATATTGACGTTATGCAGCTGAAGGACGATGCTCAACACTCCCATTTTTCAGAACAACACTCCTTTTTGCTCGTGTCCAGTTTTATATAAATCTTTCTTGCCTGGTGATTATCTGATATAAATACAAAACAAACGCACATAGGCATCAAATCAAAGATAAATTGATAATAAATATATATATTCGGGTTCATTTTTGCGGGAAAGGCTAGATTTAAATTATAGTAGTCAAATTGATCCTACTTATTCACGATATAATTTATTATTTATTCCCGCTTTAAATCATATAGATTTTTTTTCTCCACCTAAGTAACCTGGAAACTTTATGTCGGTTTGCGACGCCGTTAAGTGAACGTAATATTGGACCTCCTGCTTCAGTGGAGTTAACAGCGCAAATACGGAAAGGAAGGAGAGACAAGGGAGACAAGGCAGCGCTCTATCCTGTCTCCATCGTCTATCCTTCCTTCTCGTATTTGCGCTGTTAATTCCACATAATGATCAACCAACTAGCCCACCCGATGATCGTGGGTCTCCTGCTTCAGCCATCTGCCCTAACCTTTAGCTTAGCTCATATTCTATTCTGAAGTCAGGCCGTCCACGAGACTCGTTTGCCATTATCGTCACACACACCATCAAAATCTACGAACTCGGTATAGGGTATTTTAACATGACATCACTCCGCCATTCTGTTGTTAGCTGTCGGCGTGTCGAAATGACGTCAGTGAATGCACCCTACACATTCATTAAACCAAAATGTTGCCAGATCCCTGAGTCTAGACCCTTTCTTTAACTATTCAACCACATACTTGGAGCTTCAACTCCTGGAATCGCCTTTCCAGTCAGACTGTTGCCATGTCTAACTCTTTCTACCATGAATTGCTCAATAAAACGTTTCGGCTGACGTTTTTTTTTTTTTTTTTTTGTCTTTTCTTCCTCTTTATCGAGTGATCCTGGTTGTTTAGGCTGACGCTATATGTAAATTACCATTTACTCTGTCTGGTTCTTCTTTTCTCAGCATGAATGGACATTCTTCGAGAGTTTTATTTTTTATCTTACATATCTCATGTAACGTCCTCTTTTCAATTTTTTTTTCTTTTTTTAATTTAGACTCATTTTTCTTTCATTCAAAGTCACGTTCCCTCTCACCTTTTGTATTATTCGCGTCATTATTTAATCAGTCACCATAAACAGTATTCCCAGCGGCGTCCTTTCATTGCCGCAGTGAGACTGCTCATAGAACGTACAAAAGACACTGTGTTCGCTGGAGAGATGACAAAATTACCTGCATACACGCCTCAAACTTGTTCTATGCAATTTTGCTTCATACATACGTATACTTTGAACATGTTTGCAGAAAGTTGCTGTTTTATGACCTATGTGATCGTCATCCTATAAAAAAACATGCCTAAGACAGTGTTTGCGGACTGCCTTTTGCACAATGTATCAGCGGTATAACTGCGCCTTAAGCGACAGTTCGCAGTGGGGCTTTTAATACCAGGAGAGTACATCAGATCAATGCGCATGAACGTCCCACATAGATCACAAACGTCAAATAAAAAACAAAGCTATTCATGAAACACTGCTGCGTCACCCGACATCTATAAAGTACTTATATAAGTAATTTAACAAAAAGGTACCTGTAAAAAAATTGTTGGACGGTTGAATCACGGAGGTTAACTGGTTACGTTTTCGGTTGTGGCGACCGTTCCGCACTTTTGAGTTGCACAACGTTCGACTTTGTCCAAATTTTGAAGGAAAGTGCGAAGACAAGTTCGATTTAACTTCGACTAGCTATGAGCGAACGTGGCAATTGAATACGAGCGGACGCCACCTGGCAGGGGAGGGTGACACGCTAACTATAGACCATGGAAATTAAATTATTATACCATGTTTGTTCTCATTCTACGTAAACACTGGTAAACATTTTTCTAAAGTTTGGAAAACACTAGTGTGCTAGTCGGGCAACATTGTTAAAAAGTCAGACTCACTCGAACTTTGCCATGTGTTCGTCAAACTTCAAGTTTCGGCAAAAAAACAAAAAAACATGTGACATTTCTAAGTTGAAGTAATGCTGCTCATGAATCATACAAAAGAGACGGTGATCGCTATTGTAAACATGTTTGCATCATACATATGTACACTTTGAGCGTGTCTGTAAACAATATTTGTTTGACCAATGGGACCTTCGTGCAAGAAAGGAACACGCCTCAGGCATAGGCTGTCTTTCGTATGAGTAATGCTGACTTAACTGCTTCGAACTACCAAAGCGCACAAGGAACACAGGAAACATCTTCTCTGCTGGTAAAAAACGCACTTACATCGCATATTATTATTTAGATTTATGAAAAACGTATCGTAACATGTTCATAGTGCAAGTAATCACATTGTTACTATGTGAGAAAATAAAAGTGTGCATAGCTGGGAAGGGTTTGTAAAGTAAAGGCTGGTTCACACATCTGCGTTTTACTTTGATCGAACGCGTTGGAACTACTTGTAACCGCTAAAGGCGAGATAACGCACCAGCGCCATCTACCCGCTAGTTCTAAAAACTTAAAGATCTGCGTACATTTTTTTTACGCATCCTTATTTAATCGGGAGGTTCGAATAATTCTCACAACGTTATAAGCAAACATTTCTGCTAAATAGCGCGTAGATTTCATCTCGAAAATACAGCAAATCCTTAATCGCACGCACATGGGAATTGTTTCGAAAGAGATGGCGCCGCCGTGCCAATATGTTCTCTAGCGCCCCCTTGTCCTAAGTGTTCTCAAGGCGTCGTAACGCAGATGATCATACTCAGAGGCAAATGTATGAACCTAGCATGCACCGTTTAGTACGTCGTTTGTGGTCCCCAATTGCAGATGCGACATTGAGTGTGGACATGGCCTTCTTTGGACAGTCTGACGTCACTGCATTGAATAGCGTTTCTCGGGCCATAGTCTCTGTTTTTATTTATGCTTTCTGTTTGTTTATTTATTTATTTTTGCGCAGGAAGCCACGGCGATTCAGAAAGGCGAATGGTCCGTACACGACGAGCGCCTGCGGCGCCGTATGTGGCAATCGCGATGATTGGATCAGTTCAATGAATACAAATAGCAGAAATGGCGAAGAGATGAAATGAAAATGGTCGTCGAGGTCCCTATAGGGAAATAAAGGTTCGGGATGCTATCGGGTTTGCCCGCGGGACTCCTCGCAGTCTCTATGCTATTATGGGACGCCCGGTCAGCGTCGGTGCCTCGGCGACTTGGATGGGTCGCTCGCGATAATAACCTCGAGGTGTCTGAGAAGCCGGTTCAGTCTAGATGGATACCGTTGCCGCAGTCGTTGTTCATTGTGTAATAAAACAAAAAAACGAAAGAAAAATCAGAGACGCCGGGGGTTGCGTTTGGCAGAGGACAAACTAATCACACATCATACAAAAGACATGATGACAGAATAGACCCCTTGCAAAGTCGAAGCGATCCTAACGGCGTAGTGCAACGCAAAGCATCTTCGGAACCTTTTGGACCCGAGTTTCGGTTTTGATCTGCCCACCTTACTTCACGGCATTCCTTCGCGACATTCCGTCACGACCAAAGACAGTGCTAGCATTTTCAATTATGTGACTTTCCCTAAATTCATAATACTGTAGGTGTTGCTTACCGACACAAATAAAATGCTAAAGTATGTTCTTGTTCGTTTGTTCGTTCCTCTTTGCTAGGGGGAAGGGAGGGGGTGTTCCCGACCTGCCAGAGGTTGTGCGCATGTAAACAGCACTACGAAAGCACATGGAAGAGGAAGCAGCAGTATACTTGGCCGGCCATCCTGTTTCATCTTCTCCTCAATGGGATTCTTAAATTATCCGTGAAGCCGGGAGGGCCATGCTGCACACTGAAGAGGTGCTCAGGCAGCAAATTAAGGTCCGCTGTAGCTCCGTGTTTTAACGGGGGCTCTCGCGAAGATCTATGGATGCAATGCGAGCTAGCACTCACTTTATTTTTATGCAGTGCTGAGGCGCACTACTTCGTCAACGGGGAAACCGGAATGGAAACCATGCCGCTTTTGTCAACGGCCAAAGAGGACCATATATATTTAGGATTGTTCGTTTTCGGGAAAACCCGATTTTACCCGATTCTTACACCGCGAACATGTTTCAGGAGAATCGGGTTAAACCCGATTTCTCCCCGAATTCCGAAACCGCACAACAAACCTTTTTATTTTTACGCACGGAGTTTGCTGTGCACACACGCTAACTAACCTACCGCCCAACGACCGCGGCTAACTCACCATGACATTCTGCGGAGGCCGGCTGAGGAAAAGCGACAATAGGCGTTGAGGCCTCGGAGGGGCATTTCCGTTCCCTCACTATGCAGGTGGAACCGCCTCGGCACGCCACGCAGCTTCGGCCCTGCTGCCTGCAGCTTGTGAAATGCACCATCAATCCCCCTTCAACCGCTGAGGTGTCGACGCCCAGCAGGGTCTCTCCGGTAGCGTGGCCATCTCGCTGGCGTCCAACCCTTCTCACGATCAACGTCCGAGCCAGGCAGTCGCGTAAACAGGTCGGGACAGCTTTACAGGTTTATTCCATAACGAAATATCTCATTGAAGACGACCGTCCCCCGAGCGGTCAAGGTTTTTGTTGACACCTGAGGGAGAGGAGGATTCCGTGGGCGGTGCTTTCCTTGAAGCGGCCGACGGCGATCGGAGTTGGAAAACCCTGATGTCCCCCCGATTACCAGCTTGAAACAGACCCCCAATTTTAACGCGTTAACGTTAAAGAGCTCGTATTTTGCTCCAATACAAAAAAAAATGTATTGCTGACTACATTTGTAAATTTAACCCGAAAAAGACCCGAATTTTGGAATGTTTCCACAAAGAACCCGATTTTTCCCCGATTATCAGCGTGAAAAATAGCACCTGATTTTCACCCTCCAAATTAAAAAAGAAAAAAAAAAAAATATATATATATATATATATATATATATATAAAACCCGAAAACGAACAACCCTATAAATAATGCAACTAGGGCGCTGTTCAGTGTAGGGTCTTGTGGAAGTCGTTCGAAGTGTGGTTGCTCGATATATACGTATGCTTCAAACATGTCTGTATACAATCCCGGTACAACCCATGGAAGACACACGCTTCAGACAGTGTGAGCAGACGGTCTTTTGTACAATGAATTAGCATAGTGAACGACCCTTTAGGCTCCTTTATGTCTATGAACGTTGCGAACGTGCCCCCTTTGAGTGTTGGCAAGCCGATCGAGATCGTACACTTTAATTCTTGTCACCTGTTATTCCTTCGCGTGGCGGTATACACTAGGACGGGATAATATAGACCCCTTTCGAAACTCACGCGCCGATTATTAGAAGGTCGAAACCACTGCACAATGTCAGAAAAACCGCAGTGAGGAGCGTACAAGACATTCTGTAAGATAGCAGAAGTCGGAGCGGGCCAACACTACGAGCCTAGGAGCCAATCAAACAACGTCAAAAGTGCAAAGTCACTGCGCTCATCACCTTTTTATGTGACTGTGTTTTCTCCGGGGTGCGCCGTGACGTTTAGGTTTTTGTCCGCCATTGTGCAGGGATTCCATAAATGCCAACCGAGGGCAGTATTTCGAAAGGGGTCTATTGATCGCCGCATTGGATGCGTTTCGCGTGGTTGGGCAATATATATATATACTTTTTTTTTTTTTCGGGAGAACAATAATCTGTTTTACTTTAGGTGTGAGCTTATAGCAGAAGCTGCAAGAGCGAGCTCCGGGCTTTCAGCGTCTGTGTCAGGCTCGCGCGCTCGTGCAGTGCAACCACTGTTAAAAGATTGACCGGTAATTTTTTTTTCTTTCAGAAAACAATTCAATTATATTGTCATTGCTTTAAGGAATATCAAATCCGCACAATATCTGAATGTTTAATCCTCCGCCGCACGAAAAATTCAATTTTAAACAGAGCTCAACTGCTCAGATTATACCTGCAAAACCCATAGCGTTTTCGTTGGAAATAGCGGAAGCTCTGGCGTAACATCAAGAGAGCCACCTCATCCTTTGACTGCTGTATCAGTAAAACAACTCCGTCTTATAAGAAAGATGATATCTACTGTGTTGAGGGAAGCTCAATTCTTCGACGACGATCTTTGTACGCACCATCAACCATGTTAATCAAAACCGGGCCAGCCATGCATACTTGCGAAATTTGGCGTGAAGTTTCGTACTGATGTTCATAATTGATTTAACGAATGTTGGGGCGTCTTTTAATGAAAGAAATATAAAATTTGACTTTATTTAGGCCCCCCTCTACTTGACCAGCGTAAAAGCTATGTAACTTCGGGATATCGCCGGGCAGTTCCTTTAATGTACTTAAGCCGAAACGAAGTGTAGCCCTGCTGCAACAAGAGTCCTTCGAGCACGGCCACACAACCGTTGTTACCGCCCGATGCAAGCATCGGGGACATTTAGCAAACCGTTACCGTGTTCCGCGTACCGTACTACCGCAGTCTTTAAAGCATGCTTTTAAGCACGCGTCCGGTTGATACCGTGACTGCGGGGCGCGCGCTTAAAAGTATGCTTCAAAGGCTTCGGTAGTGCGATACGCGCAACACGGTAACGGTTTGATAAAAGTCCTCAATAGAGAGTTTTAGTAGATCGTTCCGATACCTCCGATAGCCCCGATAACGATACTATTCATGCACAAGGGAGGCGGTGGCGGAGTATCGGGATATCGTTATCGGAGTCATGGGAACGATCTACTAAAACTCTCCAATGTCACTGTCGTTCTTCGTTGCAGATTTAACTAAATTTTTCCTCGCCCCATTTGCGTATTCGTTATTGCCACGAGTTTCCCGCATTTTGTTGCAGAAATAAAACGCAAGCTTGATCTAAGCGTTCTGTTTTCGGTACTTAGGTGGAAAGCTCCTTCCTTTAGGTTGAATCCTCTTTAAGCAAAATGGTCTTTTACGCGCCGTCTGACACGAGCTGGATTGGCCTTTACAAAAAGGATGGTGCCAGAGCTTGTTCTCTTCCCTTGGATGTATTCAATCAGATTTTATTTTATTTTACTATTGATACGCTGTAAGCCTAAGAGCAGAGTTGTCGTATTTACGAAATACACAAAAAACCCAGATCCAACAAGTACAATTCTCTCCCATTTTTGATAGGGCGTCGCCCGACGAACCTAGAAGAAAAGGCCTTCAAATGACGTCATCGTTGATGAATCGCTGACTCCTACCCCTTCCCAAGCAGCGCACCTCTGAGGCCCAACGAGATTCCTGTGGCTCTTCTGCTGACTGCACACAGCTCCTGTTCCTTATCTGCTGGAGAAGCTATCCGCCGCAGGGCCTGGCAGACGACGCTCGCTCATGAACGTGCTTTGTTTGCATGCGCTTATTCCTGCTGATATGGCTGCCCTACGTGGTAACAGACGATTGTCTTATTTTTTTTCTTTTTTGTATTATGAAAAAAAAAAAAATTAGAGCTGTACATTGCGACAACTCTCAACAAAATATTATTCAAAATACACGCTCCCGCAACCGGGCGTTACTTGACCATAGCCAAAATAGAATAACAGTAATCGTGAATTACAATCCAACGAATGTGAATGTTATTCTTAACAACAATAACAATGGTAACGAGAATAAGAAGAGCTATAAGAAGAATAAAGGGACAGAATAAATAAAAAATATATACGCGTTATCAATAGCGTAATATATTCGTCACAGCCTCGTCAAACTTACGGCTGATGAGGCTGCGGGGGGCTTTGGCAGCTGGGGTGTGCTCGTCTTGTTTACACCCTTCTACTTTGTCTTCGTGTTTTGAGCGCTGTGTCGATTGGAGTAAGTGCGAACCAACGATCCCGAGTTGGCATACTAATTCAAAGAAAACACTGCTAATACAAAAGAAAAGAGCACAAACTAAAATGACAACAACAGAAAAATGTAGGCACATAAAAAAAAAAGAGGAAATATCGGCGGGCAAAGTATGCTTCTCCGGTTTCACAGAAGGCAGTCGGTCTCTCTCTCTTCGTTCAACTACTGCCCGAAGCTCCTTTCTGCCGCGTTCTCCATTTGCATAACGACGTGCGATCGACAGCAGGAACGTGTTCGACAGAAAGCGGGCGTGGAACCCCATAGCTAGGAAAGTGGGCAAAAACATCGGCCGCCGCCATCCGTCTAGTGTGCCGTCATTCCAGAGTGCTTCCAACCGCTGGACCAAGGTCCCGTGGTTTCTGTTTCTCTCGGCCGTGCGACATGACGCCACCAGAGGCGAATGCGCACGAGACTTCCGGTTTGGACGGACACGTCCTGTGACCAAAAGCGAACAAAACCAAAAGACGCCATTGGGCGCCCCAAGGGTGCCCAAGGAACACCCTTGGGGTCGCCTCCACCCGTATGTCGCCTCTTTTTCTTCCTACCTCTATGCGTTCACGAGACTCGGCCACAAAATGGGGGCCTCCACTATAAATACGCGCTATGTAATGCTGACGTGAAGTGGCGTCCTAGGGTCGGATCGCGTATGATCCACTGGCGTAAACTAGGACGCGTGTTCTAAATCTTACCAAAAAAGATCCGAGTTACTCCGGCGGGTCGTGTCACGTGACAACAAAAATAGAGCGACGCTGGACGCTGGGACGTTTTCGAACGCAAACGTACAAAACCATTACCCTAAAGAGAGATCGACCAAATTGTGGGGCACGGCCCTAGGGTCTGCCAGCGTCCCCCAGCATTTGTCCACAAGCACCAGAAAACTTGTTATATTCCGACACTGAGTTCATCAAACGCAGCTTAGCGCAGAACGTGGGACTTTAATTGGCCGGCGAGCAGGAAATTCATATCTGCGACCAAACAGTATCTGTGTGCGCTGCGCTACGCCACGTCTGCTACGCTCAACATCAGGGTATAAAAAGTATAGCATAGCCTTAAAAAAAAAACACTGCAAGGAAAAAAAAATTAAATGGCACAGTTGGAACACGTTATTTCTTTAAATAAAGTTTCCTTGCAAGCAAATATTCACGCAATATTTACGCTGTTAGACGCAATTTAGGTAGAGGTCCCAGCCTGCTCTAAGACACTCCCAAAGGTCAGTTGCCCCGGCCATTACTACTGGATTGGCCTGGCTGGACCGAACAGGCTAACAAGCGTAGTGTCACCCTTTCGGGTTATCTGGTGCGTCTATACTCCGCCTCACAACCGTGCATTACAGCCAAAGCTACAGGGGAGAGAGAGGGTACCTCGACCTGTTCAAGAAGAGGGTAAGGAGGAACGGGAGAGAAGGGCTGGGATCTCCCTGGATTTCCCCGTTCCTCCTTTTCCTGCTCTTCAAAGGGTCGGAGTACCCTCTCTCTCCCCTGTAGTTTTGGCTGTACTGCACGGTTTTTGTGAGACGGGGTATAGTCTAGAAGTCTAAAACACAGCCTGCTAGTCGTGCAAGCAAACGAGCGGCAGCCTCCGGCATCGTCTGCTATTTCACCACCGTCTATCGTCGTCTGCAATGCCCGTCAGACGCGGACAGGAACGTTGCGCGTTGGAGTCCGTTTTCAGGTCCGTCCGTCTGCTATTCATCCGCCGTCTAAAAACTTCTGCAACAATCAGAAGACGCGAACATGAAAGCGGCGTCCTAGCGTTTCTTCATGCAGGAGCCACGGTCCAATACAAGTGTCTGTCAGCGCCGACCGATCTTCAATCAATAGGGCGCCCTATTGTTTGAAGACCGGTGACCTTGCTGCGTTTCCATAGGAGTTAAGACTTTTTTTTTTCTCTTTTCCTCAGGTAAGTTCGCTCTTTGCAAATATGATAGAAAGGATTCACCACCTGTGGGCAACGCTGCAGAAAATTGTAGCGCGATAGGTTAAGAAACCGAATTTCGCTGTCGATTTAAAGAGCCTGTCCGCTGCTTGAGACACCCGGTAGTTGATCAGGGACGCTAGTCTCAGGTCAGTCCCGCTATAAGAACTAGCATCCGTACACGGCATCCGAAGGTGCGTACTCGCGGCAGTTGTTTGTTGCACACTACGACGGTTAAGGAAGTCTTCCTCTAAACACCTCTGTGAACTCAAAACCACCAGCACTCATATAAACTGAGGAGCTGAACGAGCCTTGCTCGTTCAGCACTCCGTAGGTGCCGGCAGCCATGTTCGAAAACATTTCAAACCAAAGCGGGATAAGCAATTTCAGAATACACAGGAAAACATTTATGTCTTTATCTCAATTATTTGCTTTCAAAAAAACACAGTAGATTAAAATACTATTACGGCACGGAGATACAAATTTACAACCAACCTTTCAGACTCGGTAAGTTCTACAGCCAATGAGAGAGGTGAGCACCTTGTAAGAACGGGGCAGGGCTTAGCGTCCTCCACCTTCTGCACCTCAATTGCGCCTAACGGCTCTGTTCAAAACGTGAGGGCTACACGTCTGTGGGGGGGGGGGGGGGGGGGGGGGGGCATTTGCTGTAAAAGCTACGAGGAGGTGACGAAGCGTTCAGCATCTGCCCACAAGCGTTTCCGCCTCTCCGTTGGCTTTCCTTGTCGCTACTCTACGACGCACCGAATGCACAGCTTGCGACCAATCTGTTTGGGATGCGGCCGCCATTAAATTGCAAACCAAACGCTCACCATGGAATGCGTTGCACCATCTCCTAAATCGAACCTCTCTACTGCCGTGCACTCAGCGCCGCGCTCTTTCTGAATGGCGCCGGTCGGAGTTTATAAGATGCGCTCGTCAATGCGCACTTCCGCCACCAGGATCGTTCCGAGCACAATGCGAACAGAAACCCTCCATACCAACTCGAGGGCGGATTCGTGCCTGCGGTACCCGTGTCGGGGAACGTCGAGGAGCCTTCGTTATTTTTTTATTGTTGTTGCTGTTTTGTTTTCTACGCGATAGGTTGGTCGATCGTGCTATACGTGTGCGGTTTGTGTGTTTTGTTATGTATGTTGTTTCGGCTGATTTTTCGTGCGTGTTGGGTTTTATACGTATGTGACTGTGTGTGAGAACGTCTAAATGCGCAGTTGTCTGTGTGTTACTTGGCTGTGACTTTGCGTGTGTTCTTACCAGGCTGTGTTCGCGTATGCTTTGCGGTGTTGTGTATATTCATAAACGTCTCCGGGTATGCTTTTTTTTTCTTCATATTCTAGAGTTAAGGTTCCGTGAGAATGTATTTGAATATTCTCCTCCCTTTAAGCTATTATGCAGCGATAGGGGTTTTTATGGTCCGCTCAGTGACAGTGTCACTTTGTTTCAATCGAGGTATACTTTCCCCTGTGTTCTCTCCAATACACCTGTAAGTAATTCGAGACAGAGTCCTTTTCAGGGCCCCGCCTTGCTCCCTATATATAGGAAACTATACACCAACTCATGTTTACAAACAAACCGGAGCGCCCGGAGCGCCCCTAGCGGACGCCACCGGCGCCGCGCATGCGCGATGGGGGTGTGGGCAAAAAGCTCGCCGTCGCCCATAAACAAACCATTGAAATGCGATGTCGTCGGCGTCGGTGTGAGTCCCCCTGCCCTTTTTCGCGTTCAAATTGTTGGTTGTACGTCTTCCTGGCGATGTCTGACTATCTTGAGCGGCGTCAGCGAAATTACCGAGGCTCGTTACACCGCAAAACTTCGCGTGAATAATGTGACATGTGGCGATTCATACCGCGTGGACGCCGCAGATTGTACGCTAAAGCCTGATTCGCATGATGAGATTTCGCTCGGAATTTTCAGTCGCGACGTCACTCGGGCTGCAAAAGCGTGAACCGCAGCTGAGATGGTTGACGACGATACTGAAAATCGCTAACAGAATCGGACCAACTGAATTAGGCATAACAAGTCGGTGTTGGTCACTGGTAACAATGACCAACATCTCCTTGTATCTACTGTTTACATCGAGCCTGCTTACCAACCTTCAAATTTAAGTCTTTTGAGGCCTTCACTCACTTCTTATCACAAGTACCGGGCCAACATTTGGTCTACGGACCGGCGTCGTCTAAGAGAGCAGACGACAAGAAGAAACGTTTTAAAGAGCAGACGACAATTCGAACAATCAGGCGGCCGATTAAACTTGAAGACGCACTGAACGTAGTCCACAGGGGTTCCGTACAACGTGACGGTTTTCTGGCGTTCATGTTGGAACAAAACAAATAAATCTGATGAACACAAGTATCCGTGAATTCAACCCAAAGTGCTTCCCGCCCAAGCAATCGTTGTCCGACGGCGTCTGCTTTTCCCTTTTCACGGCACACATCCAGATTCTCGGACAAACCGAGCACGTGAAAACTGACCTTCAAACCTTTCTCGACACTTTTGGTACGGCCCCATTCGCGGCGTTTTGACGAGAAGGCAGGTTTTTGTCTGGTTCCTTTCAAAACAACGCAGGAATACACGTCTGGCATGGGGACTTCTGCCCACAGCCCCAGACCGGAAGTGCGACCGATGCGCCACCACCGCGCCGTGACGTCACAGAGTTGAGTTGGTGTATAGGAACGTCGTCGGCATAAGCGTGCCTTCAGTGAACCTGAGGAGTGCGCGTGCATGCATACTCCACTTACACCACAGCCGACACTCCATTCCGCTATGAGCCAATCCCGTAGCGCCAAAAAGTGCACCGTCACGGCACTCCTCGTTTTTCGTGCGTTTACCGTCATTGGCTAAACTTAATATCCCGCGAAACTTCTTTTACAAGTGACGACAAACCAGTGCAAATTACAAACTCATTCCGTTGGAACAAAATGGCGGCATTCAGTCGACTCTGCTGTGCGCCGCCATTCGCTTCCTAAAACCTGCTCCGTCGAGCAGTCGGCGCTTCAAAGAATGTCGCTACTTGTAGGAAGTTCTTATCTTGAAACTTAAGCTAAGCCAATCACTGAGGAAAAAAAAGAGCAGGATCACGGTGCATGCACTCCGCGTGATTGGTTCATCTGCCGGTGACAGGCAACGCACAGAGATGACGAACGTCGTGACGGTGCACTTTTGGTACTGCTCGCTTAATGGACGCATAGCTGATCGGAGTGTTGGCTGAGATCGAACTTAGTGTGAAACGTTGTATAATAGCCCATATATACATAAAATGTCCCCCAAACCTTAGTTGTTGTGTTTTTCTTGTTTTTAATTACAAAAATAAACCACGTATCACCGAACGCTCATTCATCATCCAAATGTAGCGCTAGCGATCCAAATAAGATACCGAAATTTCATAACTAACCATTTATCTCATTAAATAGTTCTAAATAATGACGGAGGCTTATTGCGGAGAAGGCGCCGTGTAACCGAGCTTTCGGTTGCTCGTCAAAAGATCCCCAGGTGGTCGGAATTAATCCTCAGTCCTCCGCTGGGGCGTGCCAGATGCCCGTCGTTGGTTTGGCACGTAAAACCCCCAAATTTGACTTTTAGTTCTAAATAATTTTTCCGGGTTTTTATTTTAAATTTTTTTTTTATGGGGAAATGGTTGCAGCGGAGCTCTCAAACACGTGGAGCTGAATGGCGTCGGTTACCGGAAACGGGCAAGCCTTCCATCCACCAGACTACCAGACTATACCCGTTTTCACCTCAAAAACCGTAATAAAAAAAAGAAAAAAAAAAGTCCGGCTTTTTGAGGATCTTTACTAATTTCCACCTTTATGTTTGATAATTAAGATATATGTAGGTCAAATTTAGATTAGATGTATGTTATCTTATCGAGACGAACACGTTCCAAACGCCAAAAGCACCGATTCTTCCCCCGACAACCAAATCTCGTAAGAACTACCTCGCGCCGCGTAGGAACAATGCGCAAAACTTGCTTCTTTTGCTCGATGTGAAAACGGGTATAACGAGCTAAAAACACGGAGTCCTCAACACGAAGGTAAACGGGTAGAGAAGCAACTGGAGGAGATGAGAAAACGAGAGCTCGCGGGGACGTCGGAACTTTGAGCTCTGGTTAGAGGGACAATAGTAGGTAAGTTCCACGAGTGATGTAGGCGATTGAGCGCGTTGGTTTCTAATTTACGATAAGGAAAGAGGGACATTGAAGACAAACATATACAAGACAGGCTTTCGAGAAAGGTAGCAAAGATGGCTGGCTTTCTTTCTACTCACTCTTTGAACGCGTTCGAATGCCGGCGACCGGATTTTGCCATTCACGTTCGAACGTGTTCAATTAGTGAGTGGAGACAAAGTCGGCCATCCTTGCGCCTACCCACTAATCATTCCAACCAGAGCTCAGGGATGAACCGCGTAACGCGCGCTGGGGAGGCGGCCCACCTTTTAGTCGATAGTATTCGGGAGTAGGCTCGGCGACAAAATCAGAAGCCACTGAATCTGATCAGGAGGAGCCCTCTTGTGATTCGGAGAGAGAGAAGACTTACAAAAGAGGAAATTCTAACGTGGGAGTTACAGCCAAGGCCGAACGGTGATCGTCAGATTTGGGGGTCGATAACAGCTGATAGGAGTGAAAATTGTGAAAAAAGAGTCTTGTGATTCATTGATTGTGCATTCATTTTATCCGCAAAACTTTTAAAAGAGCGAATGAACTCGTAACTTTCGAAAGAACTCGTCGGAAGTTGCATACACGGCATGAGTGGCTCTAAGACTCCTTAAACACGAGTCTGGGGTCGAAGTTTACGGAGCGTGCCTATTTTGACTCTGGCGACGATGACGCCGCCGCACTGGTCGCCACAAAGTCCAATCGGAGTGTTCTGCGAACTTTCGGCGCCAACTTTGTGTTTGGCGAGCCCCCGGAGCATCGTTTCTCAACCAAAGCCGCGGTCACAATTGCTAACACACCATATAAAAGACACTTTTCAGACACTGCCGGGGACATATCTGTCTTCCTAGCATGACGCCCGAGACACAATGGTCGTACAAACACTGTCTTTGGACACGTTCTACCCGAAGGTGCTTCGAATTCGCTTGAGGCGTGACCGCAGACGATTCGGTCACCATGTCTGCGGACAAACTCCGCTTCTTTTGTATGCTGTACGAGCAGTGCGACAACGGCCTGACGGTCTCCTCCGCAGCGAGCAAGGTCTGCGGTCAGGGAGGGACACGACCCCCGATGAGCCCTCATTAAAGAAACCATTGGTCGGCGCGCTCGAACAGTGAGTAAAGACAAAGCTTGCCACCCTTTGCATCTACCCACCAATCGTTCCAATCAGAGCTCGGCGCACCCCTTCTTATTGCGCCACTGGCAAAAATTATCGCTTCACAATGGTCATATTGATAGCGTCCCTAGACAACGCTACGCAAGGTAGCGACAAGTCCTAGCGACAATTGAGACTTTGTGTTTGTCCGTCCCTTTTTGTCCCAGTCTCGGGGTTTTTGTCGACAGGTCCTCCTCTCCCGCCTTGTCCCTTCGCTCCTGTCGTCTGCTAGCTGGCGGGCCGCCATGTTCTTCCCAACTCGCCCACCATGGCTGTGTTCTTCCGAATTACTCCGGCGGGTCATGCTACGTGGCACTCCACGTGGAACAACGGTGGACGCAGGTAGGTTTTTGAACGCCAAGGTACCAAACTGTTACTTGAGAGTGAGCTAGAGTCAAATCCGCCGTGCGTGTTCTTCCTAACCGGAAACAGAACGCTGTAGTCAAAGCAAAGCGTTAATCGAGAGACTTTATTCATAGGAAGTCACAGCGACACAACGGCGTCCCTCTTTTTGACGCTGAGAACGCGTGACTATACGGCGTGCTGCAAGTTTATCTGCTCCTTGTGCATTTTTTTACCCACCAAATGCGGCCACTTTGTAGTATTTTTTTACCAAACCGATCTTACCCAACAATCATTCAAAGTCTGTGGACCAAAATATTGACGTCATCAAAGTGAGATCCAGCGTAGAGACAGATTGGGCAGGTGTACTAGCTGCGTCAGTGTTCAACGGGGCCTCGTGACCAATCAACACGTCGAAGGACACTCGGGATCGGGCTCGGGACCAATCGCTGAGGTGGCTACGTCATTCGACTGTGATGACGCTCCATCGAGGAAGAGGAGGTTGTTCGCAGGCCTTCAATATTCTAGGTGGTGTTGCCTCAACCAACGACATCTCGCGATCGGCAGCCTCACCATCGCGCGTTCCGTGACCGTCTTCTGTCTTCCAATTTGATTTGCTTGCCCCTCCTTGTCTCCCGCTGCACAAAAGGCACGCTCGGTCGCCTTAATGGAGCGTGATATTGCTTACGCCCTTCCAACCGACAGATATTAACATCCAGTTTGACTGCACCACCGCTGCCGCAATGCATCGAAGGAACCTTAGAGTCTCTTAGCGCGTCTGACAACCTCGCTGGAGCTCTGCGAGTTTAGAGCACAAGACAGCACGAGCCCCTCCCGTGCACTACCGTCCGCATCCTGTGAACTAAAGTCGTCAACGATCTAGCGGCCTGTGTAGATAGTGCTGAGTTACTGATGTTTGCTGATGACATCAGGCTTTTTATGAATGTAAAGTCTCTTGTTGACTGTCATGTTCTGCAACATGATGTCTTACGTGTTGTCCCGTGGTGTTCAGCAAATAGCTTATCAATGAATATCCTGAAAACAAATGTAGTGACTTTCTGCAGGCGTCGCAGTATAGTACGTACACTATGATTACATTATAGATGGAGTGACAATCAAGCGTGCATCTGTTGTAAAAGACCTTGGCGTGTATCTCGACAATGCATTCAAGTTTACTGCTAACGCGTCGTTGATTGTTGGTAGGGCGACGAGAATGTTGGGTATTACATGCCGCATTACTCAGCCACTGAAGAACCCGGCCTCCTGTATTCGTTTATTTTGTGCCCTAGTTAGGTCTGCTTGAGTTCGATTCAGTGGCCTGGAATTCGTTATGAAGAACACAAGCAATGACCATCGAAAATGTGCGACACAAACTAATACGTACTTGAACGTAAACATATTCGGCAGAAATCTGCCTGGTTGCTGAGACTTAAAGTCCGAAAATGGTAGCTTCAACCAAAATTTGAAAAGAAACCCGACCTTTCAAGACCAACCCGGTTTCTTCTTCAGGGGTGGCTGAAGGCACGAGGGACAAGAGCATCTCTTAACCTCTTCGTCTTCAAAAAAGAAGAAAAAAAAAAAAGAAAGGAAAAAGAAATAGAAAAAGGAGAAATTAGGAAATTGAAAAATTGTAAAATAACTTTTTAGTTATGGGGACGGTTATTTCTTCAGCTTCTTCGTCGGGTCCACCGTGGTCAGGTCACAAAGGCCATGTGCACACCCAGAAGGCAAAGCGCTATCGTGTCGCGCACATCGTAAAGAGAACCAGCGAAGCGCTCGCAACGAGTACTGGGAAAGGAAGGTATTCTGATGGCCCACAAGCCCACGTCCACACTGGGAAGGTTCATGCCAAGACCGAAAGACTGCCCGCCAGAAGAAGGAGCACAGGGCCTGGTGTACAACATTTCTTGCGCAGAGTGCCCCGCAACCTACATAGGCGAGACGAAGAACTTTCCCGAGCGTATCCGCCAACACAAGAACGACGTGCGGAAGTTTGACAGTCAGCGTAGCGCCATCGCCAAACATTGCGATACCCTAGACCATCGCATTGACTTCGCGAACGCGGACGTGGTGGACACAGAGCCCAATTTTCGAAGAAAACTTTTCTTGGAATCGTGGCAAATCCAGCATACGCCAGGAAACCTAAAGAGGTCCCTGGACGTTTTGCCCTTCAATCGTGCACACGCATGGCCTCCGTGACCTGACGAAAAAGGTCAAGAGATGATCGTCTCCATAACTAAAAAGTTATTTTACAATTTTTCAATTTCCTAATTTCTGATTTTTCTTAAATTTCTTTTTATTTTGTTTTAATTTTTGAAGACAAAGAGGTTAAGAGCTGATGCTGTCCCGCGTGCCTTCGGTCAGCCCTGAAGAAGAAACCGAGTTGGTTTTGAAGCGTCCGGTTTCCTTTCAAAGTTTGGTTGGAGCTACATTTTCGGACTTTAAACTAATACTAAGATTGTTGTTGTATTGTATTATGTGGTATTGTTTATGATCGCTATTTCCAACGCTCTTTCTACTTTGACTACATGTTTCTGCTTAATAAGATTTCGTTGATACCATTGATCAATAGAAGAGCAGAGCGCTTGAAAATTAAACGTTTTGTCCGTGCACTTCTTTCACTCGTCCTTTGTCAAATGTTTGCGCTGTTTTCACGTTTGAAGAGCGCTACAGAGTTTTTCTGTACAAAATTGTCAATAGCGTATTTGACAGTGCTTCCCTTTTACGCGATGTAAACATTCATGTCTCTCCTCGTTCCACTATGACCCGCAGTACTTTCGCCATTCACTCCATCTGTAAACCATACCCTCTATCACGGATACAATCTCTGTTTATCAAAACTGAAAATGCCGAAATTTATATGTACCTACAATGACATTAAGGTGGTCAGGAACCTAGTGAAAGTGCTTGCTGCCGGACTTTAGATATTGTGTGTTTGTTGCTTTGTGTTTGAAACCTGTAATTGTGTCTTTTTTTCTGCTCATATTTATATATTTGTGCATTAAAGAGGAGACCTGCATGCTTGTCTTTAAGCACGTAAAATAAAGAGACGGATTAAAAGCAAGACAAATAACGAGTGTTGAAAGTGCATCGTTGTAATGTATAAACAGTACCTATAAGTGGAAAGATTCCAGTTCGTCTTGGTTTGAATTATAAAGCTGTCTTCATCCTTGCGCAATCTCTATCAGAGAAAACTTCAAAACCGTGTTGCGTACACTAAACAAAAACTTGGGACATAGCAACAAGCCGTAGAGATTGGTAATCTCATTGCTCCAGCTTTTCTCCTGCTAAACTAATCTGAGGCACCCAAGAAAAGAAAAAAAAGGAACGTTTGAGTTTATTTGCGCTTTTTTCACAACCTGACCCGTCAGGCTCAAAGCGGCAGAGTCTCTTGGCGCTCTGGCAACCATAAAGCGGGGGCAAAAAAAAAAAAAAGGGGGGGGGGGGGGGGAAGTGGGCGATCGATAGAGACCCTCAGTGAAAATGAAAACACCCACACCAAAGATGGAGCGGAAGAAAAATAAAAAAACACCTTCGCACACACTCGCTATAACGGCGCAGCGAAAACACGAGCTCATATTTCTTACTCCGACATCGCCGTGCAGAAAACATACAAGTATATATAGATATATATGAAACAAGCGAAGATAAGAGTGAAAAAAGAAAAAGAAGTAACGAGAGGTTGGAAGCAAACATCGCATCGTCCAGCTTGTATGTCTGGAAGAGAAGCTTCCGCTTCTCGATAAGGTATATACGCGACGGCATGAAGGATGTTTGCTCGTTTTGGATCGCCCGTCGGCAGCTGTAATGCCTTTCTAATGACACTTCATGGTCCCGGAAAATTTCGGGATTAAAGTGGTGAAAGAAAAACGCGCGCTCTCTCTCTCGCTCTTTTTTCTCCCTAATGCCTCTAAACCGTTCTTTTACGGGATCTCGTCAGCTCTCTGCGCCGTCAGGTACGTAAAACGCTTTTTTATTCCGTTTAAAGCTTCTTATTTTTTTTTTTGAAGGGGCGATTCGCGTAGCTCCCAGTCGCCCGGTTTGTTGATGCAGCACGGGAATCGGCTGCGCAACAGACGACCCTTTTTCGAAATTCTGTCTGGAAACTTTGAACACCATCATTATCTAGTGCACGGCGGTCTGTGCCAAACTATAATTGACGGCAATTCTTGAGGCTGATGAAGACTGAGCTTAAAGTTACTACACCAAGCGGAGGATACATCAGGCCTGCACGTCTAAGACCTAGGTATACAGCGGGATGCACGAATTAGAACGGCTGCGTAAGCGTTCATTTCGGAACGTGGTCGGATCAACTTCTTGGCGCAAAATTTGGCTCTAACGCCTTTTGATTACGGAAATTGAATCTGGGGACGGAGAAGTCGCCGCATCGTACTGGTCAGTCCTTATGTTCGAACAGTCAAAACTGAAACAAAGGAAGAAAGAATTATAAAGCGATTAAAGAAGCAATTTCCATCTGCCATTGACATGCGAAAGTGGGGGTGCCCGGTAACATACAGCTTCATGACCGCCTTTAGTTTTTCGAAAGTAAAAATGCTTTCTGAACCACCAGATGGCACTGAATTTAGAGAACGATCAAAAGAGTCTTTCAAAAGTGCTCGCCACCTGGTAGCCTCTTCGCGAACTATCCGAGTCCTCAACTGTTTGGCCGCGCGTACTCCGAGCAGTGTTGTAGGCGTTACCTTAAAAACTAACAAAACACGTTACTCGTTCCTAGCAAACAAAATGAACGCGTTACCCACCTATGTTAGCTAAAACTAAAAAGAACGCCTTACCGCTACCAATAAGAAGTAACCCACGTTACTTTTGTGTTACATTTTAGTTATAAATTGACTTAACTAACGGCTTTTTTTTTTGTGTGTGCGACAGCGTTATTTGACGCAGGGACATAGGCGTTAGGATTTTTCTTAAGTGGGACTTTTTGAGTGGGAAATGACAGGCAAAATATTGAAGGAACGTGGAATGAGTGCAATAATTAATGACTCGACGCCCATACCCCCATACGCAACTGACACTACGAGATAAAAGACAAAAAAGCAGACTCGAAAGTGCAAGTCACTGGGCCTTTGTTTTGTTTATTATCGGGTTCAGCGATGATAGAACAAATACAGAAACACGACGACGCAATGGTGGTGCCCTTTTTGGCGTTGAGTAATCGGTCCCCACCAGCTCGGGGCCGTCGGACGTCAGGTAAACCCAACAATACAAAAACGAAAAAAAAAATTAAGTGTACTTTTTTTAGGTTTTGGGAACAAGGTGTAACAAGAACCCGTTACTTGTAATAAGTAACGTAAGTACGTTCGTCACCCGTTACTTCTTTGAAAAAGGTAGCGAGTACGGATCGCTATAGGTTACCGAAAAAAGTAAGGTGCTACCGGTAACGCCGTTATTTGTAACGCGTCACCGCGAACGCTGATTCCGAGCATCTATTGAGTGCGCGGATTGCGTCACTGTGCGGCGAGGACTTGGAGGACTTGCAATCACGCACTCCGTGCCCACAAAATGGCGACCACCACTGTTGCCAGATGAGCTTGTGAAAAGGGTCTAAGAAAGGTCGTGAAACAAGGAACCAGGTATTGCGATTTACGATCACTGTCTCGGCGGTCTTAAAGCGTAGAACACTTTTTACTAAAGCACGTCGTATCCCGGATACCTGTCCCCGTCTCCACGTCCGTCTATTTTCCCGCTCAATTTAGCGGGGGAACCGTTGTCACGTGACATCGTCAGATAGAACTTTGACTTGACAAGGTGACGTCACGTCACGTGACCGCGTCGCGTCACGTAAGATAACGCGCGATGTTATCCTTTGACGTTTTTTTCTCCGCCAAATTAAGCGAGTAAATTGATTGTCGCGTGACGCCGTGATATATCACGTCGTCACCGCGACAGGTCATGTAACGTGAGATCACGATACGTCAATTTCCCCGTTACATGGACGTCACGTCGTATCGTAATGTCGGGTCGCGTTACACCGTGACGTCACGGGATGTCACGCCACGGTTTCAAGCTCGGAATACGATTACACTTTAAAAAAAAGTGGAATATGGATATACACAATGAGCATGACGTGTCACATTATCACTGTTTCTGTTCACATCGCATTTTTCGGGTCTAATCGTATTCTGAACTTCGGAATTCGCTGGAATTCGTATTTGTTTCGCCAATGTTGACTGTCTCCGTATCCTTGAAAAAAAAAAAAAAAAATTCACAATCGTTTTTTTTTTTTTTTTCTTGTTTTTTTTTAATGTGTGGCTGACGATTTGCTGAGCCTCACGTGCTAATGTTCGCTGGAACTCAGGCTTTCTGGAGATTCTTTCTCAAGGTAATTGCCGACACACTACTGATCATCGGAATTTTTTTTTCAACAGTTTCCGAGGATTTTGCAAGTTCTGGCAGTGATCCCAAGAACCTTGACAAATTTTCCTTTCTTTTCTTTTTAATCGATCCGTTGAATTCGTTTTTTCTTTTTTTTTCTTTTTAATCGGAAAAGGAATGTTCGATTCATCATGCTTAATGGTTCTATCATTAGCTATCGTGCTCGGTGCTTCTTTCTCATACATTAACTCTTCGTTTTCTTTTACCACGGGCTTTAAGTTACTTCGTGTTTTTTTTGTGTGTTTTTTTTTCTTTACGGTGCAGCCATAATTAGCGAACACTGGTCCCAGACATAATCTTTTCTGTTTCACCACGGAGTCAATCCGTTCCATAGGTAGACAGGTAGACGCTGGCAACCAAAGGATCCAATGCCCGTACTTTAGCAATCCCGGATTTTCTTTATTTCTCTATGAGATTGATGTTTCTTTTGTGAGTGATTAGGTTCGTGTAGGTGGATCAAATCCAATTATGATATAGCCACCTTTGGCACAAAGCAACGAAAAATAAGTATTTTGTTTTGCATTTCTAGGAAGTACGCATGAAGAATATCTTTAGTATACTTTCACTACATGAAGTATTGTTTTAGCAATCCTTTAGTGTATACTTCGTATATTAACGGTGCGGTGCGGGCGTCAACCAAGGTCGGGCGACCAAAGTGTTAATACTGAACATCAGGTTTGGAGGGGCCAGCTGTACAACCCGTTTTAAAGAACACAGCCGATAACATTGATACCCCTCACCCCCCCCCCCCCCCCTAACCATCCAATGTAGGCTTAATATCCTATCCTAGTCACTGATAAGGTACGAGTAACGGCAGGGAGGAGCCTTAGCTCGAGCCAGGCAGCCCCGCCTTCAGAGGTCGGCATTTTAGGTCGCCCTCACTCACCCTCACCCTCACAGCCACACTCACCTAAGCCCCTCCCTCACCCTCACCCTCACAGCTACACTCACCTTCAGCCCCTCACTCACCCTCACCCTCACAGTCACACTCACCTTCAGCCCTTCACTCACCCTCACTGAACCTCACGGCCCTCACGCACTCACCGCCCTCACGCCCCTCACTCACTCATGGCCCTTACGCCACTCACCGCCCTCACGGCCCTCACCGCCCTCACGGCCCTCACCGCCCTCACCGCCCTCACGGCCCTCACGGCCCTCACCGCCCTCACGGCCCTCACGCACTCATAGCCCTCACGCCACTCACCGCCCTCACGGCCCTCACCGCCCTCACGGCCCTCACGCCACTCACGGCCCTCACGCCACTCACCGCCCTCACGCCACTCACGGCCCTCACGCCACTCACCGCCCTCACGCCACTCACCGCCCTCACGCCACTCACCGCCCTCACGCGCCTCACCGCCCTTGCGGCCCTCACACCCCTCACGCCCCTCATGCACTGATGGCCCTCACGCCACTCAGGCCAGCTTCAAATGGGGCAATTTCGCCCAGAAACTTTACGTCGCAACACCAGCAACACGGGCCGCCCGCGATCACACGCAGCAACGAATTGCTGCAATTTGCCAACGTCATCATAAAATTTTATTTTTCTTGCACTATTTAGACACAATTACGCGTTATAAACGTGTTTTTATGCATTTAAATCTCGTTAAGAATACTAATGCACCTTTCTGAAACAGTTTATTTCCAAAAAAACGATCGATTTCAAACCAGAATGAAGTCTTTCGGTGTCATCATCACCGGCACGAGGTATCACGTGAAAATTTTGCGTCCCTGATTGGATGCAGCCGCTTCAAACGCATTCGAATTGCTCCGAGTTGCATGGCCCTCACGGCCCTCACCACCCTCACGGCCCTCACGGCCCTCACCGCCCTCACCGCCCTCACGGCCCTCACGGCCCTCACGGCCCTCACCGCCCTCACGGCCCTCACGGCCCTCACCGCCCTCACGGCCCTCACCGCCCTCACCGCCCTCACGGCCCTCACAGCCCTCACGGCCCTCACCGCCCTCACGGCCCTCACGGCCCTCACTCACCCTGACACTCATGAATTTTCCTGGTTCAGAAACTCACTCACCCTCACCTCACCTGTGAAGATGAGGGTGAGTGAGGGTGAGTGAGGGCCCTCATGAGTGAGGTTTGCCGAGGTATGCCCGCCTCTAGCGCTGGCTGCATACTTACGGCAACGCAGCGGCGTCTCGCGTGCTTCGACCTCAAACGCGCAGTCAAAGCGCGGCGGAAGGCATGGGGCGTGTGCTGCAGGCTGGGCGTTCCAAAGACACTACCTCCCGTTTTCATCTCATCAGTGACTATAGTAAACTAAAAATTTACATGAAGCGTAATTTGGGAAGTGTTGCGTGAAAGTAAAAACTTGATATACTTTCAGTCTATTACTTTAAAAAAAATACAGGAGGACCCATTGGTGGATTTTTACGTCATCCGTTAGCATGACCGTTGGAAAACGCCGCACACATCGCCTTTCCAGAATCACTACCGCTGACGCCTTCACTTTTCTGTTTTGGCGTTCTCTTTTGCTTCCTCCATTTTTTGCTTCCTCTTTTTGGCCTCGTTACCGGGTCAGTGATAGCGTTTCCCAAAGGAGGTCGTGTGTGGCTTTCCCCAGGGTCATGGTAGCGAATTTCCTAAGAATCCACCAATGAATCCTCTTGTAATTTTATATCACCCCCTTTTCTGTACTTTGCCTGTCAGAGTACGTCAACGCCCTTGGATACAATCATCCATACCGTACGTGGAAAGAACCACATCCATACCACTTGTAGAGGGAACCGCATCGATGTCATTCGTGGAGGGAACCGCATCCATCCTTTTAACTACACACACAGATCACAGCCTACGCACCGCTATTATGGAATCCCACAGCGAAGAACAACCGGCGACGGCAGAGCGGCAACCGAGCACGCCCGTACCTAGGAGCAACAGCTCCTAGATAACAAGGCCGAGTTGGCGCAGCACTCGTTTCCAATCTCTGTCCAGCGTTGGCCTTCTCTGATGACGCCATCTCATTCAGCACTAGGGCGTTGTTATCTAGGAAGTGTTGCGCGGCGGCTCCTCCTCTCTGGCTCCCCGTCAGCTTTGCGCGTGACTTTGGCGAACACGAAAGGTCTCGTTTTGACCGAAAACCCGGCGGTGTCTGTCAGTTTGTCAGCACCGGCGGGAGAGGAAGAGGTTGGCGCGTGCTGACGACAGCGCTTGGGACCATTGGGAGCATCGCACGCGTCACCCTCTCCCCTTACTTCTCCCTCTCTCCCCGGCGCTGACAAACGAAAGACACTGCCTGGTTTTTTTCGTCAGACCGAGCGTTCTAATGCCAACGCATTAAAAAAAACTTTCAGTCTTTCCACTCTGGTGAAGAAGGAAGACCAGCGGAGCTGTACAATGGAAAGTAATGGCCGGCCGCAAGTTGGCAAGCCACAGTGGAAAGGCTGCCGCCATCTATGAGCGACGGCGGCAACCAGATACGTGGCTTGCCGCCGTCGCTCATAGATGGCGGTAGGTGCCCAGAGTTCGGTGTGTTCATTTCTTTGCGGGGGACACCATCTTGGGGAAACTAGCCCTTAACAGCTCCGCTGTAAAGAGTAAGCATGCACGAAGCACGTGCATGCTTCGTGAGAAATTGTCGGCTGTGCGAAATTCCGTAGCGAAACCTTGGCAATCTCCATGCCTCGAGCTTTGAATTTTTTTTATTTCCGTAAGAAAATTAGCTACTTCGTTCGCATACACCTGAATGCGCCTGTAAAGAACGTGGCTCTAACATACATTTTTTACATAAATATAAAAAAAATGAGCCGGATCATAATTGCATGATCAGACGTGCCAACACCCGGTCAACCAAGCACGAACCTCTGATTTTAGCTGAGCTGAATTAAACAGACGTAAGAAGTGCTGTACATTTCACAAAACAAATAAAAGGTTATTTTTCGCCCCCAGCGCGTGCCAAGATACAGCGACTCTATATAAATAATGCAGTTCTTGAACTGCACAGAAACCCACACAGATCCTAAAGTTCACATATCATCTGCCTCTCAACAGCGGAGCCAATCTCTCCAAATCAACCATTTTCTTTCTCTATCTCTCTTCTTCAATAGCGGGGTGTTCATGGGACGCCATGTTGTTGGACTTTGCTCCCAGCGTACGCCTATAACACTGCACAGTCACCAAGACCAAAGAAGAATAAAAAACGCAGAGGGCGGGGATTCTCAAATAACTCCCCATCCAATCAGATAGCGGCAGCAGACGATAAGAACACCGAAGGACGAATTCCGAAGCAAAAATCATTGACGTAATAAGCCACGCCCTTCTTTTCTTAAGCTGTCAGTGAGTACAGGTCCTATTTATCGTCTGCCAAGAGCGACGATCCTGATTGGGCAGCAGAACGCACCGAATCAAAATATTGATTATTGGCTGAAGATGAATGGGAGCCGCCGAGATGTTTAGGTGGCGCGCCCACTAATGGCTTCCATCCGTATACGTCACAACCAGGATTTGCCTCGCCGTGACGTCACGAGTTGTGACGTCACGGCGAGGAGTTGTGACGTCACAACGAGGCACTTATCAACAGTTGCGACAAGTTCGACGGTGCGCTTAAAGTGTAGAGTAACCGACCCTGTCGAAGTCGACGGCCTAACAGTGCGTATTACCGCCGTAGTTCGGCCATTCGTGAAACGCTGACGAGAGCGACGCCTTTGGTGGCCCAAGTCGCTAATAGTCACTAACAGTTTGAAAAGCGCAAGGCGTGGCCTTCTGGTTAAAACAAGCCCATGTTGTAATGATGAATGCTTAAAATCGACAGAATAAAAACACAGAGGACGTTCGCAGACAACCATATCTCTTTCAATCACACAATCATCTTGCCCGTTGCACAGCGCAAACTATAATTTTAGGCCCAAACATATTATCGGTCTCTTCGTTCGCTAAGTTCCCCCCGTGCATACGATATAGCAGCGATTGAGTCTCCTGAGAGCTTTAGTCGCCCCAAACTTTCTATGGACTGTATAATTCAGAGCAAGAGCTCTAAACAACGACCAACAGTATACATAGGGCATCTCATCAATCACCCCCTATCGAAACATAATCCTTTATAATACGTTCGGCGCTATAGCAAGTTTTCTATCGAGCTTACTCTTACAGTTTACGGATGTCGCGCTAACTTATTTCATGTGTCGTCGTAGTTGAAACTTCTCGGTAAAAGGAGCATATGTTGTCTCGGTATGCGTCCCTTTCAAATTTAACGAGCACGGGAATGAAGTGAATGCCGGAACTACACGCGTCGCGGCTCCTGCTTGCGAGCGATCAAATCGGGCTAAACGACGCGGCCCCGGACAAAAGCGCCAGACATGCACATTCGAATACATCTAAACCGGTAGAGAAAAACGGGGCGGATTTGCTCCGTTTCACTCTATAGGATGGACCGCAGCTTGACGCTGGGACGCGTCCCAGCCAATCGAGCACCGCGAAAGTGTCACGTGATCTAGCAACGCGCGGAATTCGCGTTACTGGACGCGTCCCTCCTCTCGGAGGTCACGTAACGTTCGTTGGTTTGCCTTCGATAGCTCTCAGTGTCCACAGCGCTTCACGGTACGGTAAAACGAAGTACGGCATTGTTATGGAAAGCTGCGAAGGGAATCTAGTAAACAGGAAGGAGTCGACTGAGCTCACCGGCAGCGAGGAATGGAAATTCGCTCTTTGTTGAAACGCCCCCCCCCCCCTCCCCCCCCCCCCCCCCCCCTCTTCCCGTTTCCTGATAAGCATATCACACGGGGTCTCCCCCGTGTTTCCAGGAACCGGGCAGGAAAGTGCACTCTGCGTGAAAAATACCAGAACGAGTACTTTTCTCTGGTGCTTCTCGGGAAGCAAGCCAATCCCTAATTAACATCTACCGAAAAAGAAAAAATCTGGCAAAAAAATAAATAAATAAACACCGTCGCTTTCACTGGAAAGAGAAATTCGGAAATGCTTCACGCAGCATCGCATCTCACATGGTCGCGTCATGCTGAAGGCTTGATTTATCTACTCGCTATCTCGACACCCTACTCCGTTTCACCTGAGGTGCGACCTCAGCCGGCGTATGCGAAACGCAAGTTCGTCAGCTTCTTTTGCAGGGGTTATGGTGACGCCAGAACGCCGAGCTCCGATTGGTCGTTACGGAGGGCCAGTGCCTAAACCTCAAAGCGAGCTTTCACGAGGCCTACCCACTATCCTTCAATTAGAGCCAATCAGAACTAGGCGTCTTTGTGACGTCACCCCTACCCCTGCAAAAATAAGCAGACGAACTTGCGCTCTACTTGCGATTGGATGGAGGGTGAGGCGGAGGTGTCTGCCACCTTGCAGCATTTCTCGTAGAAGCTTCAGCCCGTTTGCCGATCGAAGCGAGTCGAGGATCACTAAAGCTGACGTCATGCAGAGGCCTTTTGTCTTCCACGTGGTATTGGCTAATTACCCAGGCATGGCGAGTCACTGGGTTGTGGATGCATGCGTGGCGTTCATATTGTCACAAATTAAGGCGACGAGGAGAACAGTGAACTGAAAATAAAGCTTTAATCGGCAAACTTGAGCCAAACAAAATAAAGAATGAGCGTTGAGGCAGCAGAAAGCGGGACGCGATTTGGCGGCGTCACAGCAAGCGAAAGCGAGACTGACTCGACAAGGTCGCGGGCAGCTCCTTATCTAGTGTGCGTCAGCATGGCGAAAATTTGGCCCAGAAGGTTCGAAAATCGAACATTCGGTGTGAGAATGAACAGGCACTTTCGAGAAAAAGAAACTAGGGCGAAATGATAAAAGTTATGTCCCAAGTGAGAATAAACGCGAATCATCTAGAATACCATGACCGGGCGCTGCTTGCTCGGCCCTGCGTCCGGCAATATTCAGCAGACAAGAGTTACTGCGCATGTTCAGTACGTATTGCGCAGCCCACTATACAGAATGAGGCAGGGCGATGAAGACTATCATTTGTAAAGTAGTCTTTCTATTAGGGGTCGTTCTTCGGCTTCTTTTCGTAGGTTGGATGGATGTGACCTTCGTGTGCTCTGGCAAACGTAGGCTCTCTGCGTGTGCAAATCTCGTAAGCTGCAAGCGCAGTTTTCATGGATCATTCAAAGGACGCGGTGTTTACTGTAGACATGATGACAGAATTGTTTGCGAAAATGCCTCAAGCGTACCCCGAGGCAAGTTTGCTTCAGACATAAATGTACGAGGGGGCACCCAAAATAACCGGAATAAATTTCTAGGGGAGGGAAGGGGCGTACTATTCGTATGGTACCGGCTTCCGCCGCTAGCAGCTCTACCCCTTCCGAGTCGGTTTGCCGACAGACGTCGCCTGTTAAGGTTCGAGCGGCATGTTGTCCGGGCGGCAAGGGCTTAAAAATCCTTTCTCGTATTTTCACAATGTCTGATTTGGAAGAACAGCGTGCTGAAGTGAAATTCTGTTGTCTTCTAGGGGAAAAGAAAAAAGAAAAAAAAAACGGCGGCCAGACAGCTTACAAAGAAGATGCCATAAAGAAATCGGCTACAAGCTTTTTTTTCTCGCTTCAAGGCTTTGAATTATTGACCGACGACCAACCTAGTTCAGGGCGACCTTCAACTTCCTCAAATAATAAAAATATCGAGAAAATTTGGGATTTGGGCTTGGCAGTCCGTCGAAGAAGAATTGAAGAACTTGCTGAGCTGAGTGGAGTGCTCGTGTCAATGCATGTGGATCGAAACTTATAACATTGCATTTAATTTTTTCTACCTAAAGGCCTAGTTAGGGCATTACAGAAGGAGAAGGGAAGTTTAATACAATAAAACATATAAACGCAACGGGTTACAATATTACGAAGTAGAAGTTATACAAAATATAATACAACTGGAAGAGCACTCACAAAATATGGATTTGAAGAGCATTTAGGAATGCTGTTTAGTCGTTTATGGTAACAGTAGATGATGGTTGCTGGTTCAGTTCGGATATGGCAAGGGGGAGAAATAATTAATTGAAATCATTAGTCTTACCGAAAATATGTTTGATAGCATAGTAGTTATTTAGGTGGCAAGGTATACTCTCTGGGGTGATAGCAAAGAGTCCATGAGGTCTGAGCAGAGGAAATACATTTTGCGAAGGAGGCAGAGCCGGGAGAGTTTCCTTCGGTAATGCAAAGTGTTACTTTTGCAGTACCGAGTTTACTTTTTAAGCCAGAAACACTGGTGATACAATCATATAATGATAAAATAAAATGCGTGGCTCGGTTTTACACTCCTTGTAATGTGTCCCCAACGTTTGGTTCATAAAGGTTCCAAATATCTGCAGCATACTCTAGTTTGTGTCTAATGTAAGTTTCATAAGCCATTGTTCGAACATGAGGACGAGTATCTCGTAGGGTTCGTCTGATGATTCCGAGAGCCTTCAATGCTTCCGTCGAAATGGTTTCAATATGGGTTTTTAAAGAAACGATATAAGTAAATCTGATGAAAATATATTTCTACACGGCAACCGATTTAATCACTTCGTTGTCTGTATTGTACTAATATGCTGTCAAGGACTGTTTTCTGGTGAATTAAGTTTTTCTTAATTTATTTAACAACATTAACCATTTTCCGCACTAGTGGTCAATGTCCTCTAGACCCTTCTAAAGGTGATAGCCGTATTTTAGCAGAAAGTAGAAAGCCGTATTTTAGTAGACATTTTACACGCAAGATCTTTAAAGACGTTTAAGAAAGGCCGGGGGCCGAGAACGGAACCTGCAAAACCCCTGACGTAATGTTTGTTAGACTCGATTTGTGATCGTTAGTGAGTGTATTAAACGTGAGATGCGGGAAAACGAGTAATCCGGGAATGTGCTAAGGGGTTTAACTGCAGAGATGATAGCTTGCAGAGAAGACGTTGATGAGGAACACGGTCGAAGGCTTTTGAGAAGTCTAGAAATATGGCGTTAGTTTATACATGGCATTCAAAGTTATTATGCAGCTCGTGAAAGAATTCGCACAGCTGGGTCTCGCAAGATAAACCTTTGCGGAAGCCATCATGATGTCTGAAGAAAAAAAGGGTTGAAGACAAGTGAGTCATGATGTGCGAATACAAGATATTCTAAATTAGACGATATGGAGGTTAAGCAGATGGGACGACAGTTACACTTCCTAGAAATGCAACCCTACCGGTCTTCCAATCAGAAGGTAAACGGCTTTCAAAGAGTGTCTGGTTGAAGATGAGATGATGACATTTGCTACAAATAGCAGCTTGACTTTTATTTTTAAATTTGGATTGAGATTGATAGGGCCTGTTGAGGATAAACGTTTAAGTTTCTCAATAAGTTTAAGTATTCCGGTTGCATTAACAATAGTTGGCAAAATAAGATCATGACACTCTTCAGGTAGGGATAGAAAAATACATTCCTTTGTAAACGACAACATAAAAATAGTTTCAGTGAAATTTGTGCTTCGTTTGCTCACTGTTGGTCAGAAACATTCATCAGTAAACACCATGTCAGTGTAAAAATTCTTGAACAAAAATGTCATCACACCACATTTCCACTCCCCCTATTCACCGGACCTCGCCCCGTGTGGCTTTTTACTGCTCGCCCTGATGAAAGAAGTCCCGAAAGGAAAACGTTTCGGGGATGCAGAAAAAGTATTAAAAAAAAAAAAACAATAGAGGGAGGCATTGAAAGGTTTGAAAATGATTGACGTGGAAAAATGTAGAATCGTCAAGCAAGGAAGAAACACACCTCAGACAGTATCTACAGACTCTTTTTTTATGATGTAGTAGGTGTGTGACCGCGAGATAAAAGATGCTAGTCCCTCCCTGGGGCCGCGGTACGAACCTTTTTATCTCACACTCAAGATAAAAACTCGCGAGCTTGGGTATAACATTGTGCTATTGCCCAGGAACAAGTGCCTGTGGGAACGCGGAGAAAACTAGAATGGCGCGTGCGCTTGCGTACCTTGAGCCCTGACTATAGCTGCGCACGCACATTTTTCTTAATTTCAGATATGCCACATTACGTTAGCCTCAAGAACAGTTAACAAAAAATACATTTATCGAAGTTTACAAGAACTAATATTCTATGCTGTACACTAGTGGTTCTCAACCACTGATGTTTCGGGACCCTTTCTAGATTGCTAAAAAAGATGGGAGACCACATCCACTAAAAAAAAAAAGGGGATTGATTAACTATAACTACCAAAAATGAATAAAAAGCTTGTACCAACCAACTTGGAAGTTTTTAAACGAAAAATAACCGACCCCACTCACTCGGCGCACATGGTTTGGTCTATTTCGGTTAGTAAGGCAGCCGTCATTAATAACAAAATTAATGAAAGTAATGAGCACGAGTCATGCGAATGATGGGTACTGGTCGAGTGCTTTAATGCGCCTGAGAGAAAAGTCTCTGGCTCTTCTAATGTTCCAATCCCAGAATGCCCCAACACCGCTTTTGCTCCACGAAGTGCTGGTCTCTCGCGACACACTGAAACACGGCCGAACACCATGCCTCCCCCCACATAGACGGAGGACCCGTAGCGCTCAGGTGGCCTTCGAAGACGAGTACTGGTGCATGGTCCAAGTGGAGGATAGGCTGACCCAGCCGTTGCCGCATCCTGTGCAACGGGGGGATCAGCTGAAATGTCCATGTACCACCGAGGCGGTGACTAGGTCATCTGTGAATGGCCATGCTGCGACGGCCTCTCATCTCGAGTGTGACTGTCGTGAAGGTAGACTTCCCCTTGCTGGGTACTTATGACCAGGATCGGGGTCCTTGTCTCCACAGTAGTTCGCCCGAGATCCAGACGTGGTTTCCTGGGAACCGTCGTATCCAGACTGCCTGGCCAACATATAACCCACGCGGATTGTCTATGTCAGTCGTTCGAGTCTCAACCCTATTATCCAGGTTGGAGTTTTTCCAATCGCCGTTTGGATGGTCGTGTGCTGCTTGACCAAAAATCGGGCTACCACGCTCCGGAGACTGGCTCGTCCTCCCTTCGCGAGACCGCCTTTCAACTCATAAACCACGCGCTCGGGTTACCCACTAGTGGCTGGGTGATACGGTACACTAGTCACCGCTTTGACGCCATTGTTGCAATGAAACGTTTTGATTCCGTCGGAGACAAAGGCCGTTCTATCATCAAAGACGACATTATGGGGTACCCTGAACATGTCAAAAATACTACGGAGCTCTTAAATTACCGCCGCTGACGTCATGCTGTTTACAAGTCTGACCTCGAGCCATCGAGTAGGCGTCTACCAGGACGAGAAATGTCTGACTTGCTATTGGCCCGGCGAAATCGACGTGCACCGTGTCCCACAGTGCAGATGGGCGCTCCCATTCAGGGCTCGGGACCTCGGGCGTTGCACTCCTATGCTGCTGGCACGTGCCGCATGCGGCGACAGACGTTTTGATATCTCTGTGGATGCTCGGTCACCATAGGGAGCTGCGGGCGCACGCCTTCATCGCGACGATTCCTCGGTGCTCGACGTGTTCTAGTGCCAAGGCATCTCTTCTCAAGAACGCAGATATGAACACACGAGACCTTCAGATGACACATTCTTTATATTGGCTTTTTGACGTATAGGTAGGAAATCTGGTGCAGTCAGACGAAGCAAGGTGCCCTCTAGTGTTGCCTCGTAGGCATCGTGTGACACGATACCCCGAGTAGTTTCCAGGGCAACTTACTTCGCTGTGAGTGACGGACGGGAGAAGGCCTCAAACATCCTAATGTCTCCACGGAGTTGTTGTTCATCGTCCGTCTGGCTCAGCGGATGCCTACTCAGTGCCTCTGCGTTCTGGTGTCGTGCATCCTGCCTGTACTTCAGATCGTAATGGTAGGCTGCCAACTTTACACACCTCCTCGTCATTCGAGAGAAAATCCCCGGGGGCACCAGCTTGTTTCGATCCAGGATACCGAGGCGAGGTTGGTGATCTGTGTATATGGTGACGTACCTTTCCGCTAGGTATTGGTGAAAACGCTCCACGCCTCATACAATTGCCAGACCTTCACGATCAATCTGTGCGTAGTGTCGCTCCGCGGCACCAAGGGCTCTGGACGTGAACGCGTTTGATGCATTTCGTCCTTGACTGTCTACCTGAGCCAACACGGCAACCCCTCCATATGGTGACGCATCGCATGAAAGCGGAACGAGCTTCTCAGCATCGTAGTGTGCCATTCCAGTGTAAATCACAATTAGATCCGTCAGCTTCCGGAAAGCAAAACGGTGAGCGTTTCAGTCTACGGAGTTACCTGCTTCAGCAGTGCGTACAGATCTTTGGCAATTTCAGCTGTTCTCTAAGAATCGATTATAAAAGGCGAACCAACCAAGGAGTTGACTGCAGCTGTGCCTTGCTATTGGGCTCTGGACCCCAGCAAGGCCTTCAGGGACCCTAAAGGGTTCTCACACCCACTTTTGAGAACCACTGCTGTACACTATATGCCCACTGCGTGTATAAACTATTTTTATATACAAAAAGCGGATTGGATTTGTTGTCGTTCTTTTTTTAAAACGATTCGCATCATAAACCCGCCGCTCTTCCTTATGTTCGCTCTAACATTATGATTACACTTATTCTTACATTTGGGAGCAGTTTCTATTTCCGTTGTCGAATTCGAAATTCTCAACCAGGCTCCCCATTCGCTCCCCTTCCCAAACTCGCACAGGCGTGCTAAAGAAAGGAAGGTAGGCCCAGAAGATATCTCGGAGATCATTCCTGCGGCTTGCCGACACCGAATCAGCAGGAGAAATCCCCGAGACTTTTTCTCCCTCCGGACCGACCGACCGACCAACCAACCGACCAAGTCACGGTCGGGTGGACGCAACATCTTCGTATTATGATGGCGGCGAGCTTTTTCCCCAACTGGGAGTAGAGTCCCCTTTTCGAAGGAAAAAATAACAACATAAAATACGCCAGACAATACAAAAGCTCAAAAAGCAACGACGAGAGCAACAATAACACCATCCAACGAAACTCGAAAAGAAACCGAAATGGCGAAAGAGCAAAGCGTTACCGGCGGCTTCTTCAGAGGGTGAGAGGCGAAAGGGAAGCGCCCTTCCCAAAACGGGATACCTCAATACTCCGCTTCCTCTTCAGTGTGGACCACAGGCCAACAATAGAGGAACTTTCAAAGCCAACCCAGAGACGCGAAGGGTTGAGTCAACCACGTGCTACGTTCCACGCAATCGATATACACGATCCCGAATCGCAAGTCACGTGTCCCCCTCTCCCCACGTCTCCGCTTGATTTTGATCGGTCGTGGTACGCTCGTAACATTAGACACGGTCCAACTTTAGGTCAGAGCAGAGTATAGCCTATCCAGAGAGCTCCGAGCCCCGCAAAGACCATCTCGGAATGGCCATCCCGAAAGGATGTTCTCTCTTTGCCGCTCGGCTGACCGCCTGAAGGATCATCTCCTTACCCCCTCCCTCTTCTCTCTCCAATATCAGCCTTCCTCCCGTTTACCTCATGACCCGTGCCCCCTTCCCCCTTCTCATTCTCGATCCAATAGCATCAATCGCTGGGCTGATACATAAAGTGGATTCCGTGTATTGTCACAAGCAGGATCGTCGAGCACAGATGTGGCCATAGCTTCAATCCAGACATCCACAAACCGGAGTCCTTTACGGCAGTGGCAGGGATATACCAGCTGTCACGCTCCGATAAGAACTGAGTTCGGTCGCATCATATAAAATCTCCATACGATGAATTCCGTCGTATCTTCAGTTGCAGTTACCTGCTGTACCATTCAAAATGTTGGTGAGCTGGGCTAAAAATAAAATTGCTAAAAACACAATTTACTATCCTCTCCCACCTCCCCCCGCCCCTCCCCCTCCCCCCCCCCCACCCCAAACCGGCAAAAAAAAACAAAAAAAAACGTTGCGTCCACGAGATTGTTCACTTCGCTACCTTAATTAACGTTGGTTAGATAGCACTCACCTATACTACGTTCAAACTAAGTGATTCAGTTATGGGCCTTATTTGGTTTAAAAAGTTCATTTCTGTCTAATGACATAGCTAAACTGAGAATATCAAAGAAAAGCATACTCCTGTTAACTTGACGAAGTTTTTGATTAATTTCGAATTAGGTTCTGAAGTGCTGCATTAAGCAAGTTGCGTCGGAGTCTAAAATAACCAATTGTAAGGCAGTATTTGTTGCTGGTCCGAAACTTCCTAAACTCGAGAGCTGCACCAAATAACTTTGAGTCAAACTACAGCCAATGCCGACTATAACCATTCACAACTTAAAAAATGCAGCTCGTAGAGACTCTTGAGCACCTGAACAACAGGTTCGCGGCATCAGTCGCTCAGAGCACGGATCAACGAATCACAGAGCAAAAACGAGAAATATAATAAGCAACACCCAGCTTTTCTCAAACTTTCAGCGACTATGTGCCTGCGACTAAAACCAACGTGTCACTATGTCCGGCGGCTTCCTTTTCTCCGAAAAGATGACGAACTAAAATTCGCGAGTTCCGAGAACTAGGAACATCGATGATCGATCTAGATTCGAAGACTACATTACGTCCCAGAGAAAAATGCGCCCCGCCGTGTCGGTGCTCCGCGAACCATAAATTGAGTACGTACCTTTGCTGTCTAGAAGTTTTCACACACTGCCTAAACTTTCCTCCGTCCTAAGAACAGCCCGCAACGCTCACTCAGAGTTTCATGAATGTACACTGTGCGGCTGTCCTAACGCGAAAACAACATTGGCGATTTTTTGTTTTCTTTCAGATTTGTTTTAAAAGGGTAGTGCTAGGCTGCAGATTTTACCTGTTAGGTTACTGCACTAGTACTCTAGCGGCACAGGCCATTTGAACGATTATTGAGCCAACGATCGTTGGCATCTTCAACAGTCACTGAGCTCAACTAAGGGTTCCGGTGTTACACGGTACGTAGGCCTAACAGCCCCAACTTTCAATCCCACTATAAACCGAAACGAAACCAAAACTGATGTCACATCTTTTTTAAAAGTGATGCAAACGATTTATATGCAGACTTTGCATTCATTATAAACATTTTACACAAATTATAGTGAACTGTTTTTTTTTTTTTTTTTTTCTTTTTAGAGTAAAAAAAACGATAATTTGTTTGACTCCCTTATCAGGTCGAGACTAGAATTTGGTTCGATAGTGTGGAATCCTCTCAGTGCACATGATGAAGCATGAATAGAGTACGTTCAGAGACGCCTGGTAGGCATAGCTTATGAAAGACATTTTGGACGAGGGGGGGGGGGGGGGGGGCGGTCTTTGTAGTGGCCAAATGACGTCAGTGTAGAACGCAGTCGTTTATGCCGCGGCAAACCCGAATCGTTACGACCCGTACACAGGAAACGAGGCATTCTCAACAACTCGGCATTCAAAACGTCGCTGAGCGCATTGCTAATCTATTCCTTCTGGTATCTTGAGGCGGCTATGCAAGATGGCGGAACGAAGAGACCGAAACATCGCCGCCTGCAGCGATTGGTCAGAGTCGTGCCGCTGACCAATCGCAGCATGCGGCGATGTCCCGGTTCCTTCGTACCGCCATCTTGCATAGCCCTCTTGGTATCTTTTTTAGTTGTTTAAGAGTAAAAACAGTGTTCAACGTTGGTTCAACATAGACGAGTGACGCACGGGCAGATGTACGTAAAAACTCAACTCAATGATTTTAACTCTTTCATAATCATATAATTGATCAGTTATAATTGATTACAAAAATATTAATTGAATTACACGGAACGTTACCGCAGGAAAAATGGTTTTGAAGCGTTTAAATGTCACATTAAAATGTAATTGATTACAAGCATTTAATTACTTATAACTCGTTAGGGACAAGTCTGGTAGTGGCCAAACACGACAGTCTCGTCAGACGACCGGCGATCGAGCATTTAGCGTCGTGCCGGGATGCCGTGCTCAAATAAACAAAACAAAAAAGTTAAACAAAATTAAGAAGGGGCCGCGGCGGCTCCCCCCTATTGACGGCACCCTGGGTGAATGCCCAGGTCGCCCATCCCAAAGTCCGGCCCTGAGTGTTGGACAAAATACTCGACAAAAGTATTTAAGATAAGGTACTCAATGCCTGTGCTTCGTAAAGTATTTAAAGTACTGCTCAAGATAGTTTCTCTGCAAGACATATTGAGTAGAGTTCAAACACTTCGAAATGTAATTCAATTACTTTCGAAGAAACTTCCGCACTGCATAATTTGCATCAGTTTATGTGACACTAGAATGCTCTATTTGCTAGCAACAGAAGCACACTCAACAAAATCACAGTGCTATTTTACGTATTGCAGCCCCAGTACAAGCAGTAGTATCACTTATGCATAATACAAGATGATATTTTAAGACACATGGGTACAAAAAAGGTACGCATTCTATATTCATATCGCTGAAAAACACACATTTTGATGGATTTATAGTGCGCGCGTTCGACACACCGTACCGTATTACTAAGATAACAGTCGCGATATCTGGAGTTCACGTTAAACAAATTTTATATACACAAACATATTACTTAATAACAAGGAGGGTTCACAAAGAGTAGGCATGGCACTTGCCGCGTTTTCTTCAATTAGGGCACCCCAAACGCTGCATTCAGAAAGGACTAAACTTCGAAAAGAAAGGCACACAGGGACACGGAGAAGCCCTGTTCTTTCTCACGGTTGTCGATTTCTTTATACTTTCTCCCACACTAAGCTCTAGGAGCCCGTTCAGAAAGGTGTGCAGTTTATGGAGGTTTCTTTGTTTGCATATTGAGAGCTCATCCTGCTACTAGCTTGTTTTCTTTCTTATTGCAACCTCTCATCAGGAAAGGGTTGGGCTATCACGGTTCTTGCCGTAGCGAGGTCGAAGTTAGCGTAGGAAAAAAGAAAAAAAAAGTATTTCGTCTTTTTTTTATGTCCTCAATGGGGCTAGGAGAACTAGTCACAAGCTCGGCCGTCATAGGCCAACTGGTCGTAGGGGAACTCGTCCGGTCGGCCAACTCGTCACAGCTCATTTCGTACAAGGAACTGTCGCAACGTCGGACTACTCGTCACGTGGAACACTCGTGTCAGAACGTATCTTTGCACAATGTTGTGCGTAACTTTTCACAAAAATACCAATGTGACGGTACTTGTAAGTTTACAACTGTTGTTACAAATGTGTATATTGTTAGGTATGATACGTTTACACACACGCATGTAAAAAAAAAAAAAAAAAAAAAAAAAACGTTGATGCTTTTATTGGTGATGTTTGCGGACAATCCAACCCACACTCCTCAGACCGAGAACCGGATATTCCTTGTAATATTTCGTAGCCTGTCCACTGAAGAAGAATTTCTGTGATTTTTAAGAATTCTGGATACACGCTCGTTTACTTCTTGGTACTTATGAGCTAGGTGGAAAGGGGGGAGGGGGGGCTTTGGGGGGGTGGGGGAGGGGGGGTTGCTTTGAGTCCAACTATGCCATCTTCAACTCTTGGAGTGCTTGCTCGTCCTTCAGGCACCCCAGAACACCCCCCCTCCCCCCCCCCCCCCCCCAGGTTGGGCAGACAGCAGTCGGCGTTGGTGTGGAACATCAAGAAAGCCAATAGCAGGTAATTTTTAACTTTTTTGGTAGCATGCCGGTTACAACAAAATGAGAGGTTATCGCATTTCCAACGGAATCACTGTACCTGGAACCCTCGATACAAAGCTACGACGGGGTTGCTGGTGCGCGGCATATCCTGCAGCACAGCGTCGTGCACCTACCACAGGTTTGTTGGAAACAGGGCAGCCTGAACTCCGCTGCGCCTTCGGTAACCGATGCATGCGTCCTCGAAATACATCGCGAGATCTGTGGCCTCATTCGGGAAAACATCGAGGAGCCCGTGAAAAGCGTCCGGGACTTCGGCTGGCAAGAGGAAAACCAGCGCCGGTAGCATTCGCATTGAATATTTATATTGTAGTAAACAAGAAGTCAGCTGTTCATCTTCGCTCTAACGAAGAGCTGACTTTTAGTCTGGCAACGTTAAAAGAAAGAGGAATAACATATAGATAATTATAGAGAGAAATTTGTGATCTAGAATCAGCCGTTAGCAATACCAGTTTATATTGTACTAAAAAAAGAAGTGAGTAGTTCATCAACACTCTAACGAAGAGCTGGCTGTTAGTCTGGGAATGGTAAAATTAAGAGGATTAATCTAGAGAAAAGTCTAGGAAGTAATTTAGGAGCCGCTTTTCAGCTACAATTTTTTAATTAAGTTTTGCTCTCGGGGAATTTATTCCTTAGTTTCGCCATTAGGTCACGCAAAACGGCTGCGACACAACTCTTTTTTGGTTAGCATTAGAATATTGGGTAAGCACTGATTAAAATTACCGAGTCTGATTTCCGGGGTTATTTATATGGACTTTTTCTTTAAAAAACTCGGGCCAAAATATCTACATGCCACTATTGCGTATCGGGGTGCAAGAAAGAAGCACGTAATACGATTTCGTGTTGGCCTCTCACTTCAAAATAAAGCAAACAAACCCTAACCACCTGAAAAGCAAAATCTTCGTTACGGCCGTAGCGTGCCTGCAAGCCTAACTTGCACACCCTTCTGGCAAAGATGAAAAAATAATAAATATCCTTTAATCCTCATTTGAGGAAACGTCCTGGCACTGGAAGAGGTCACCGCCGCCTCGAATTCACAGTAGACAACCTCGACTGCGACGCTGGACAGGAGGCTGGACAATACAAAAAAAAGAGTCTGGAAAAAATATTCAAGAAATTGTTGATGCCATAACTTTGCCGCGTAGGAACTCGGCTCTTGTTATAATTGCACGAGGACTTACAGCCAGTGGGTTTCCTCTCTCTTGATCGGTAGCTGAGCGCACACAAGTGGGACCACCGACCCATGATACAATCCGTGCACGGTGTATACGTGGTAAAATAGCGAGGGCGTCACCTTGAATGTCCCGCCGATGAACCAAGTCTTGGTAGTGGATAGGCGCGTTCAAAGTTTTTCGGAGTGCCGAAGACGAAGATGCGATCTTGGTCAACAGCACCGCTGTCATGTGCCAGGAAAGGTTCATTGTGGAGCCCAAACACCTGTAAAACATAGAAAACACATTGACCTAATCTTGAAAAATGTCTAGTTCAATAGAACATCGTCGTACAAAAATGACCCGACTTCTTTTGTATTCCTCTGGTATGCTGATGTCTTTATTCAATTTTAGAAGCACGTACGGGTTATGGTGTTTTTGCCACTTCTTTCGAATAGTGTGCTTGAGTATGCTGGGTGAAGGCATCTGGGAAGCCGTGTGTTTACTCACTGAGGTGGCGGCACCAAGAAAGGTGCGGTTCGGCGAATCACTTCCATCCTCTCGATTGAAAAAAACATATATAAAATATCGTATAAAGTTTTAACAAAAAGTAAAAAACTGCGCACTCTCGCTGTCAGAGTGACAAGAATGTAAAAAAAAAATCTTACCGGCTTTCCTCTTTATCTGCTGACGTGTCCTGAATAGATTGGTTTCAGAGGGATCCCCGGCATGAGCATGCGTGCCTTTCTCAGTCACTACAACGCTTATAGACTCGTTAGTTGTAATATTTGCCTTGCAGAGCTTCCTGCCCCTATAGACCTAATAAATGCCGGAACTGCATTTTCTGCTTATAGTGTACGAATATCCCAGGTGCGATAGCATTGGTGCCCCACGCTGAGTTGTCGTCCCCTCCATACCTGAACGTACTCCTATCGAAGACGAAAGATTTCAACAAGCCTGAGAGTTTTATACGCTTTACTTGCGGCCAATACCGTCCTAAGCTTATAACAAACCCGGGTTCAATTCGTTTTCTTTTAATAAAAAGAGGTTGGACGAAACCGGGATGCTCCCGTTTTGAAGAACCGTGAATCTGGCCTTCTTGAGCATGTAACCAATCCGGGTTCAAACTTCCTCTGGTAAACAAAAGAGTTTTGACGAAACCGGGGTTTTCCCGCTGTGAAGAACCATGAATCTTATCTTCTTTTGTTACACGAAAGCATTGACCGAAAGAAGGTGAGAAATTTTGTATAAAGCAAAGTTGACCTCGTTCCTGCTGCTACCGTCTATCTTGCGACCAGTGTTCCGGTTGACGAATTGACCTCGTACGAGAATTGGCTTGTGACGAGTTCTCCGATGAAGGGTGGGAGTGTGACGAGTAAGCTCGTTCCGGTCCTCTACTAATGTCCTTCTATTTCATTCTTTTTTTTTTTTTCTTTGTAAGTATTCGAGTTTGCATTATTGGTCCTGGTTTGTTTCCTCTTCAGTGTTCGACCGTCTGCTTAAAGTTAGCACTCAGTTGATCCTTAAGCTCGAGTGCGGATTACTATTTTCGTGGAATATTCCCGCGACATTTTTTTTTTAAGCCAGAAAAAATGTAATTAAGATAGTGATTTGAATATACTAAGAAAGGTAATTAAGACAGAATCGCAAATACTCTCATTCAAATGTATTTGCGAGAGACATAAAATCACCACCAAAAGTAATTGAAAAAGAGTATCTTGAGTAGACTATTTGAGATAGGCACAAGTATGGCTCCCATGGTAAAACATTTTTGACGCCAAAAAGACGTCCAAGCCTTTCTTTTGTCGATAGTGCATGGCCATGGAGCTTGAAACTGGCTGCTCCTCTCATTGGTCTCAACTGAAATACAGCCTATGATTGGTGCTTCAATAGTAGTGCGGTATACATCCCGGAACAACTTGACAGAGGAAAGATACTCTACTAGACACACGTAGAAGGTGCGTTGCGAAGACCACCCGTGCTTACTACATTTCTTTTTTCATTGTTCAAAGCGGTTTTTTTTGCATAGCAAAGGTTACACGTATGCGAGGCTATACTGGACTGCCAATACGAAATAAAAACACTTGGATGGAACTTTAGAACCTTGTTCCTTGGGTTCTCCAGGGGAGGATGAACAGGACGTCTATTCTTAGCCCCGGGTCAGAAATTATGCGAGCCACGTCGGGAGGGCGAAGCAAAACAGGCACTACTTCACCTCCTGCCGTCACTTCCCCTACTTTTATTTTTCTTGCGGGGTGAAGGGGGCGGGGGGCGCAAGAAAAAATAAAAATAAATCGCAAAAACCATAATCTCACATTCAGAACACACACAGTACAGATTCGAACAGAACACGACCGCAGCGAGCTCCAACCCCTTCAAAAGACACAAAAAAAAGTGGACACCCAAAAAGAAATAGAAAATAAAAGCAACAAATAGACAAACGAATGAAAAAAAAAAGAAGAGCACGAAGGAAAAAAACAACAAAAAGTTACTCTCATTCGCACGTGTTTTGGATTTGTAAATCATACGCCGATCGTGCTTCGGCCACCAAACTCGCGTTGCGGTGGCCAAAGATATTCAGAACGTCAGTGGTGCCCGAAATGGAGAGCCTCCTGAGGCCCTTCGTAAGGAAACGCGCCTACTTTAAGATCGAGACACAGTTTAAAAGCTGCGCTCACACCGCCAGTACATCATACGAAGAACAGTCCGCTGCACACGCTGTCTGAGGTTCTTCCTTGTAGGTAGGACGGGCCTGCCACGTTGGTCATACAGAAACTGGCAGACATGTCCGAAGCGTAAGACATTCTTTGAGGCGCGTCCGCAGGTATTTGTGTCATCATGTCTTCGGCGAGCATCTTGTCTTTTGTATACGTTGTATCGGCAGTGTGTCCGCGCCTTTAACGTGCTTCAGTCATTCCTTTATAAAAGCTAGATGTCTTCGCAAGTTGAAATGAGACTTTTGCTCTAAACCGTGTGCTTTTTTTTTTTTTTTTTTTTGTTCTTTTGTATGTGATATTGTTTAAAATTGAAGGCAGATCGTAGATCAAGGCTTATATCATTGTGCAATTTAGAGCAGGTAAGAAATTCATCAGTGTTCAGTTTTTGAAAAGGAAAGGCATTGTGGGCGTCAGAGAGTACGGCATTTTTTTTTATTATTATGTATCCTCTGAGCGGAAATTGGAAATAGAGAAAGCGTAATGAAAATAAGCCTGAACTTGAAAGCCTGAAAAGAGGGCATTGATAGGAACCGCTCTCGGAAGCGGTACCTCAAAAATAACAAAAACAATTCAAAGGCATAAAAAAAAAAAAAAAAGCAATTTCCGACCGATTGGGTTTTTTAATGTAGACTATAAAGAGAGAAAAAAAAAAATAGAAACAAAAATTCTCGGACTGAGCACTGTTTCTTTTTCTTGTTTTTGGAAGGAGCGGGCAGGGGGGGGGGGGGGGGGAGGAAAAGGGGGGGGGGGGGGGGGGTCGGCGTTCGTGTTTTTACAACTAGTAGCGCGAGGTGCTGTGAAAGCGGTTCCGAGAATCCTTTCTGTTCCTGAAATTTGATCCCGGTTTCCACGAAAATACTCTGTTAAAGGAACCAATTAACTTTGAGCAGGTCCCGACAAAATCAAAGCAAAACAAAACATATAAAAACAACTTTACGCTGCTTGCTGTTCAAAAGGATCTCTAAATAAAAAAAATGAAGGTTGTGTTTGTTGAAATCTGGATAGAATCCAGAAGCGTACACCACCTCAGCCGACGTTGATTCGCCAATCAAACAGCCCAAACATGATCCGCAATCCGCTATGTCACCGACATCTTAGGAAACGCAGAACCTGGCCTATCATGTTCACGACTCCTACTGCTTCGTGATTGGTTTTTGGGCGTTCTTATCGGCTGAAGTCGCAATCTCATTGGCTGCAGACTCACCACACCCGGCGTTTCCTAAGTTATGTCAGTGACGATTGGGTGCGCCAAGAATTCGGGCCCTACGCTGGAAAACGAGTCGTAGAAATCGGCGCATTCCTGCCTGCACACGGAGAGCTCAAACATTCACCGAATATGCTCTGAGCAGGCAAGTTTCACCGTGTGAATTTTAAAGTAATTCTCTTCCTATGAAAAAAAAAAAAGGTGAGTGCAAAATTTATTTATATTTAACTTAAAAGATGGGCGCGTTCGCAGACGAACGAGTTACCGACAATAGTTACTTGTGACGCCATCTCTCGATAGGCGCAGCGAGCAGAAAACAGAGTGCATCGTCTGCTTGCTGCAGCTATCGGGAGATGGCGCCACAAGTGAATAGCGTCGCTAACTTGGTCGTCTGCGAACGCCCCCAACCTTGACCCTAACATTTTTTTTTTTTGTTTTTTTCTAAAAAATTAGAGGAACAGCCTCTGCGCCTTGAAATTTTACACGGTAAGACTGACACGCTCAGTGCACATTCGGTGAAAGTTTGAGCTTTCTAAGCGCAGGCGCCTATCTTTCCGGCTCGTCTCATAGCGGAAGGTCAAATGGGGACACCGTATGTTACATCATTTTTACAATGTATACAATCTAAGCTCTGCTCCCTCATGCATACCATCCCAGAAACCACCTAGGACGCCAATCAGTATTCTTTTCATTTGTCCAACCTGTAAGAAGGGCGAGCGGATCCTGTAGCGTCATCTCAAAGGGCCACTGAAAAGAAGAAAAAAAAGTTTTTTTAACAGTTTAAAAAAGACAAGTGCGTAAAAAAAATTAATTTTACGTGAAAAAGAAACGCGGAATTTTGAAGGCGCGAGACGCGATTTAGTTGGTAGTCACCTCCTTTCCACTTGCTTTCTCTCTCGGCATTTCGGGAGCGTGGAGGATAGGTGGATCATCTTGGGCCATCACGTTGAGGTTGAGAGAGTGTATGACCATTTCGTTGAGGCGGAAGAGTGTATGACCATTCCGTGACGTCATAGACTCCGCGCAAAATGTGAAATAAATCTGGCGCCGTCAATATTTCTCTAAAAAGTCTTTTTCGCGTAAAAGTAATTTTGGTGAAGAAGGAAGACCAGTGAAACTGTACTATGGTCAGAGGACCTCGAGGACGACGCCTTAGGATGACGTCTAGGACGACGTTTAGGATGACCTCAAGGACGAATTCTAGGACGATTTCGAAGACATCTTCTAGGATGACCTCGAGGACGACCTCGATGACGAGGTCTAGACGACCTCAAGAATGACTTCTAGGATGACCTCTAGGACAACCTCTCTAACGACATCAAGGACGACCTCAAGGACGACGTCTAGGACAACGTCAAGGACAACTCCTAGGACGACCTCGGGGACAACCTCTCGGACGACCTCAATGATGACGTTTAGGACGACCTCAAGGATGACGTTTACGACGACCTCAAGGACAACTCCTAGGACGACCTCGAGGACAACCTCTCGGACGACGCCTAGAGAAATTCAGCCTTTCCACTCTGGTGAAAACAAGAGCGAAAAGGCTGGAAACGTTGCCGCCATTTATGAGCAAGGCCGGCGAGCCAATTGTCTGGTTGCCGCCGTCGCTCATAGGTGGCGGTAGCTGTCCAGAGTTTTGTGTCGACATTTCTTTTCGGGGGACACGATCCTGGGGAAACTAGCCCTTAACAGCTCCGCTGTAAAAAAAAAAAAATCACTTTTTCTTCTTAGTGGTTTCTTAAGAATATCAGGGCGTGTCGAGTCTCGAGCATCATATTTTTTTATCCGCAGATAACTAAAATTGGCAGCAGTAGCGGATAAGAACGTCGATGATCAAACCGTGAAACAAAGATCGCGAATCTATTAGGCTAAGCTCCGCGTTTGTGAAGTTCTCAGTGGCTTTAATAGTCATTGAGCCTGAGTGACAAACAATCGTGCAGCCCTTGCCGTCAAGCCTGACGCCCGGGCTGGTTGGTGAAACTTTTTTGTCACTGATTCCGCCAATCCATTCTCGTTGAAGAAACTAATGTATGGAACCAATGAATGGTTCACAGAGCGCACTGTGGTGCAATTTAGACTCAGGGACGTTTTGTCGGGTGTACCTGTTTTGTCGATTACCAAGCTCGTGGGAATGTTCACTATATACTGGGAACATAAAGATCCGGTTACCCTGCTAATACAGCATACATATAGAGCCCTGTGCGAATAATAGTTTGACGATTCGTTTCGCATCCGAACCACATCCGCAATGTGATTGAATAATTGTATCCGGCATCCGATCGGAAAGGCGCCCCCCCCCCCCCCCCCCTTCCCCCGAAGCAAAGTAGTCGTGTGTATGTGGTAAGGCACGAAAACACCACTGGGTCAATATGACAATATTCAATAATGGCAACACCTCCTATCTTTTTCAGTTTTGAACACGAACCCTCAACTGCATGCTCGGAACCATATACTTACGAAAAACTCGGTGCCAACTGTCGAGAAAAAGAAAACGCACACACACGCAACGTTTCACATGTGAGGTTGTTGTTATAAGAAACAGGATATCGTCAACATGGACGGATTCAAACTGGTTCACCTCTCATAGATGAATACTCGCTAATAAGAAGTTTCTTTCCGTTGATGCACTTGATGCTGGGATGGCATGCACGAACTGCGCCACAGGAATGAGATGCGAAAATTTGTGCTGGCGCAAGCTTAACCACTTCATGGGACCGAATTCGGTCTCCTCGATCTACTTGTAGGCGAAGAAGTCAATTGCAGGCTTCTTCTGCATTCTTGTGGCTTGTACGCTTTGGGTTTTCTTTGCCCGAATAACGTTTTTCGCACATTCCCTGCCAAACAAAAACACGCTTTCCCGAGACGACTGATGCTCCTATATTTTTTTACTTTTTTCTAGGGACATAATTTTTGGAGAGATAGAACGTTCTAGAGCGATCTTTGGTCAGAATCGAGCATTTCTTGACGTAAAGAGCAATCTTCTCCCCGATTGGCACCTTTTGTCTAAAAGAGTAGTTTGTTCCCGCAATACATTCAATAATGCACTTAATAGTATCACTCACTTATTCACTCTGCACCGCGCGATCGCACCGGTTTATGGGGTGCCTCGGCAGAAAATGTAGATCCGGACCCGGGGATATCCACATTCGCAGCCCCCTGTCACCAGCATCCGATCCGGAATCTGCCAAATCTGATTCATTTTTATCCGCATCCTCCAGTGTACCGCGGATATCCGCGGACGATCCGAGGATATGCAGGGTTCTAATCAGACAACAGACAATCCGTAGACACTGTCTGAGCTGTTTGCAGAGATTCTCAAAGCATGCAAAAGTACAAAGCAGACGGGTTTCGAACATGTGCTTGTGGTGTTTCCGCAGATAATTTCGGCATGCGGACACTGCGTGTCTTTTTGCAGTGGGACCGTGGCGTAACTGAACACATTCCCCATTAATCACTCGATGGGTTTTCGGTATCTTCTGATGATACTGAATAAGCCCACGGTAGAATTACCACTGGTCTCCGGCAATTGAAATTAGTAACCTACAGCTTAAGAAACACGTCGGCGTGACTTACTATATTTTTACCGCTTTTTTTACCACGTGGAATCGTCCACCGGTGTTCTCATTGCCGAATTCCGCGATTGAATTGACTGCGTTTATTGAGTTTTCAGAGGAAAAACGAACATATTTCGCCCCTTCGTTTCCACTGTACGCATCACTCTTGTGCGGTCTTGTACTTGTTAATCGATTACAATTACAATTACTCTTGGTTAAAAAGCATTCAGATAGATTACTTGGTTACTCGAAAGAGACAGAGAGTTAAAAAGAAGTAATTACCCGTTACTTGAAAAACTAACAACTTTTCCGATTTCAAAAACGAAAGATATTTCTGCCGGTTTGAAAGCGGGACATTTTTCAACCGCCCATTACTGGATTAGAATCGCCGAATTAGAAATTATACGTATCAATTCTCAACCCATCAATTTTGGTAGACCGTGTTCCCGCTAAAGACTTCGTTCGAGTATTGCCTTGTAGAAAACTTCCACAAACCTGTGAAGAATTAGAAAGGAGATTAGAAAAAAAAACAGTAATGGTCACAACTAACTTTAGTACTTTCATAAGTATTCTGATTACCCTCGTGATTACATCCTAACAAATACGGTCAAATGATTACAAAATTAATTTAAAAAGTACTCGATCCCGTATAAGTTGACGACTTGTAATGACAAAATCTGCTCCCGTGACAGGTATAGGACAGAGTCCACGTTTTGTAACCCCTACGGCACATATAGGATCGGTAGATTTATGATGCCACCCCCTGACGCTTACTTTTCCAGGAACGGCGTGCCTGTTCGTTCGAGCTTCTTTTCATTCTGCGTGGCGCTTTCCTGTCAAGTAACTATACATAAATGAGTAGAGCCTGTAGAACGCGCGATAGCATTTTCGCGCAGTATTGCTTCATTAGTCCGGCGCGTGATTTATGGCGACGCCAAAAGCGTCAGCTTGACACGTGTTGCAGGGGTTATTCCTCAAACGGAAGCGAAAAGAGCCGATGTAATAAATACGTAATACAAGTATAAGGATGACAAAGTGGGAGCGGGGTGAGATATAGGAAGAAAAAAAAAAAATCAGGACGATGACTGCGTGTGTGCCGAGAAAATGAAGATTAATCCCTTTTATTCAATGTCGTCCTTTTTTTTTTTAATTGGGGATTGGTACAGCCACTAAAGCGCGCTTTCGCATATTTCCGCTTAACAGAATTTCAGCCGCCATAAATGAAAAAAGAAACCAAAAACGGGGCGAACTCTTTTGACACTTTTCACAAATGTATTATTGAATCTTCTTTATTTTCGTTTTTACATAAACTTCCTTTCCGTGTTTTGCAAATAAACAAGATATTCATTGCCTCTTTTCGAAAATGCCTCGGGGTAAGCAGAAGGTTGACTGATCTGCGTGATAATGACTTTTTTCAAAGTTTATGACAATTTTTATTGAATCAATCTATTTGAAACAGCGCTCTAGGTGTATTGGGACCCTGAAAAATATGTTTCACGCGAGCAGTGAAGTGCAAAAACTATCGCGCGTATGGCGAAACATTTTCTCTTCAGAGTCGTTGTTCACTGAATGTTTTCCGCGGTTCGCTGTTGCTACAACATTTCTGCTACTGTAACTGTAAGGTCGGGCGACGCCCCACCCTGATCCTTACTGGAGTTCCTTTCTATCGGTGACTGTATGTCACCGAACGGGACACGCGGGTGTCTCGTTTGTCTATTTTGTTATCGGCCGCAAGGCATGTTGGACACTCCCTTCGATGGTCCCTGTGCGTAAGAAGTGGGCGTTTTTTTTTTTTGTTTTTTTGTTTTTTTATGTACGGACGCGTTTGCTACAGGGCCCATCCTCCGTGGCTGATCAAGTGTTGACAGAAGGGTTGCTGTAGCCCCGTGAAGACGGCGACGGCGACCAATGTCGAGGTTACGGAACTGTGACCTCGAGCCCTTTGGGGACTTGACGAATGTGCCTGTGTACACCGTGTAGACTACTGGACGAGGGGCAGCACGTGACTCCGAAAGGTTTCAAACCTCTTGGCCGACGCCTTCTCAAGGGCGAGGAGACCCGAGTTTTCAAAAGCTCGTTTCGGAATGACCGTAAGGAAGTTCCACCGAGATGCAAACTTCCCCTTACTTGTACATAACACTGGTACGGAGCTCGTAAAGTGAATAAAATGTCCTGAGCCCGGAATCTTCAAAAGCCTCCATCGTGCGCCAAACTACCGAAATGCCAGCCTCGAAAAACAACTACGTAACTTTACTGTAACTGTAGCGTAGGTATTTATATTTTGTGAGTGAACGTATTCACTTATGCTTATCTTAGGCCATCTAAGGAGGGCTGACAAAGAGACAGAGAGAGAGAGAACGCGTAAAAGTGGTGTGATCCTCTATTGTTTTGTGAGAGCGATGGTCCCCACTTCTCTTGCTCTCTATTCCCTCCCCTCCCCTGGCCTCCACGAATATTGGTATGAAAGTGTGAACCGATGAATCGCCACTTTGTTTTCTGACTGGTCGAGTTTACGGTCATGGAGTGTCCGTCGTCTCCATGGCCATCTCTTAATGAGTTGTTCAAAATTCAGGACATTTAGGAGAACGGAAACCTAGAGTTTAAGTGCATACTTAGCTCGTCAAAAAAACACGCATTGTCAACAGTAGGAACCACAAACTCTAGTCTACGGAAACACATCAAGGTAAGCTGGGACACCTGCATTCTGCATTGGCTACACATCGTAACGTTAGAACAAAGTTTTTCTTTTGCTTGTGAATAACAGGCGAAACACCCGAGTCAAAAGAGAGCTTTCGTAGCTCGCTTCTTTAGCTCCGAATCTCGTAGCGGAAGTAGACGTTGCTACTGAGCATGCGCACCGCTAGCTTTGTCTGCACAATTCCAGGGATCACTTCCGGAGGCCATAAGCTAGCGGGATGGCGGGTGTAGTTCCAGCTTTCGGTGCCTTGTCGGCTTACAGGTGAACGGATTGCATCTACACTCTTCTTCTTAAATACAATATTTTGTTTTTACAAGGACTACCACAGTACTGGCGTATGGAAAATGAACAATAGTGCTGCGGAATTGTTCTGAAAAATCTCAAAGTTGTTTCTGTTCTTTTCTGGATAAGTGTACGGAAAAAGTAGCGTGAAAGTAATTTGTAACGTAACGAGTAAAGTAATCCGTTACTTCTCAGCGAAAGTAATCTGTAACGGTTATCCATTACATTTGAGGCTCGGTAATTTGTAATGGACCTTTTCCGAGAAGCGTTCTGCGCACGCGCGAGCGCCCGATGCCAAGCGGTGGAAGTCGGCACGAAAAAATCGAGGAAATTCGGAATGAGGCTGTAAATCGACGAGTAGAACACGTAATTGCAGCATATATATAATTGTGTTACACAAAAAAAGAAAGTGGACGGAAAGAAAAACACGACGTTTGGGTGGACGCTATGGATTTCCTTCTTTAAAGTCGCGCTAGGCCTACCTCGTTGCATTGGGCACGCGACGCTGCTCAGAGAGCGAAGCAACTGGTAACGTAGCTCCCATTATTGATTGGTAGCGCAGGTCACTTCCTCGATTTTTTAGTTCGCGCAGCCACCGCCTGGTGCCGTCGGTATATGGAAAAGGTCCATTGTAATGCATTGCCTTTTTCAAGTAACGAGCACAAGTCTGCCACTAATAAAAAATTTAGTTAAGCAAGATATTCCTTAGAGTCTATAGAAACATTCTAACAGTGTTCCCGTAAACTGAGACGGGAACTCTAAAAAGTATAAAAAGTAATATCCTTACGAAGAGCAGGATCTTGTTAACTTTTGTAAGTTATTTTAGGGTTTATTTTGTGGTGTCTTCGCTTGGTAACAGTTGGGTGCAGGAGAGCTAGTGGACATTGATTCTTTTTTCAGTGCCCAAGACTGCGGTAAAAAAGCAAAACTTTTAGTCGAAAGAAAAGACACAGAAAGAAGAACGTCTCAAGCTCAGCTACTTTCTTTGCTTCCACGAATCTTCATAACACAGAAATCTGAGGCCGACTAGAGCCATCACTGAACTTCCACAAAGAAATCCACAATAACAAAAAAAAAAAAAGCAGGTTACCAGACATTGAACGCACCCTTGTATCCCGAAAATTGGTCACTTAAAAGATACACAAAAAATGAACTTCAATTTCTTCTCCCCTTCTTCTCCAGCCTCAAACTGAACAACCAATCCAGCATTCACAAAGATGGAGTGGTAGTTTTCAAGACCGACCTTTCAAGAGCCCTACCCTCTTCTTCACTTGCTCGTCTTGCGGACAGCAAGATGGAGAAGAGACTTGTTAAGTTCAAACAAGGGACTTTGTTAGACGTGTGAGGTTGTGAAACGCTCGTGCAATATGAGGTAACACTACATTTGGCTCGTCTGATTCGTGCGCCAGAGAGATGAATATGGTTAAATGCTGAGATTATTAAAGGGAAAAATATCAACAAATGAAACCTTGCTTCCACTTGTTTTTTTTCTGGTTTTCTTCCATCGCGGCATTCAGATTCGTTAGTTGTCATTTGATGCGATAGAAAAACTGAAAAAAAATGTTTGATCTAACTGATTATGGTAATTAGCAAAAAAACTATTTTTAGACTGTAACGGGAACGAGTCCCTCCTCACAAATGAAACTTGTAACGGGAACATGTTCCAAAAATCGATGGGGACCGAGGAACGAGCTTTCGTTTATCATTTTGAGGAACATGTACAGCACTGAGTAAGCCATACGTGCTGTGACGTCATGCGGGGAGTGTCAGGTGCATGTCGCGGCGTGTGGAGACCACTCAAGCATTTAACCTCCTTGCACAACCGCAGATCGACAGAACTTGAAGCAACTGGCTGTGCTGATGAGTTCGTTCCGTTAGTCGCCCCTGAAGCCTGGAATTTTTCTTCCTAAACATGATGCAGCTAATTTCGCCCACTGCTGCGACGCAAAAAAAAAAAAGGAAGGTTTTTTTCCTTTATAAGTTACACCCTGCGTTCCTTAAACTGGCGGCGACCATAACTGTAACCTTCGCTGACTTACTATTTAGGAGGTCACTTTAACAGATACGTACCAACGTTACAAAGGGCGTTTGCGTCGGGTATTGTTGTCCAAAAACGAGAGCCGTCAAACTCGGGCGGGGCAGATGTCGACTCCTCAAATTTAGGTTCGCCAAAATCCCACTTTTACAAACAAAGCACCGAAAAAAACAAAAACAAAGAAAACACGGAATTATCGTGCCTTTGCCGCAACCAAAAACTCAATAGGGAGTTTTCGTAGAGAGCGTTTCCCCCTCCGCTAAGCCCTCCGCAACGAAGAGGCCGCTAGTGCGCCAGCGCGTCGATGGCCATGGCTGTAGAGTTCCGGGTATCGTAGCGCATTGCGGAGAGCGTTGCGGGACTGCGAAAACGATCTACGAAAAGTCCCTAATAACAATTGCGCGCAGATGAAACAGCTGCAGGGCACACTCAGTTTCATTCCACGATGAAGAGCCGAAGACGCCACGAGCCATCCAAGGTAATTAAACTGCGCCGCGTGAGCGTCATGTGACACTTGAAAGGGGCGCAGTGACAAGCGGAGTTCCCAGTCACGTGACGTGTTTACGGCGCATGGATTGACCGAGACAGCTCGTAGCGTCGGCTGCGGTTCGGTCGTGTAAGGCAGACGATCACAGAACGCATCTTCGTCGTTATTGATGACCCAATAGCTCTCGTTTCGTTGTGGCTCCGCGAAGCCCCCCTCATGGTTGCCAGCAGGGTCAAGGACGCCCTCGTAAAATACGCGGCGGCCAACCGGCGTGACGAGCCAAAAACAACACGAACGAACGACGCATATGAACGATTGGGCGGAAAATGACGGAACGCGATCTAGGAGGAAGGACCACCATCATTCTCCCTTCGTCCTCTATGAGCGAACGATGGCGAAACAACGCGAGCCCCTACACTTCGTTTTTTGTTGCTCCCGCTTCGTTTCGTGTACGGGACCGAAGACAAATGGTGCCCGACGGATCGAGTTCGAAACCCGGATGCTGGGCCAGAACTCTTCGGGCTGCGGTTCTTTTGCCCTGACGTGGACCGCAGCTAAGGGCTATAGGGCCACGAACGGCTTGAGAAACTTAGGGCGTGGCTTAGGACGCTACCGCTTCTTGCCCCACGATCTGGCGTTCTGAACGCCATATGCTGCAACCTCATTGGCTGCGGAGCCATAAAAAAGAATGTACTACACTCGCCAGCCACTCGCCCCCCCCCCTTTCCGTTTGTTAAACAGGCTGTGGCTATACGGCGAGCAATCAATCAATCAATCAATCAATCAATCAATCCTTTATTTCACATCAGAAGCTGATGTAGGCTGCAGGGGCAAAAAGTCAAAAGTTTGACTTGACAAGGCCTCTGCAGCCTTACAACTGGCACACGGCGACATACTACACATGAAGTAATAACTAAGTTTTCAGCTTTTAACATTAAGCAAATAAATAAATAAATAAATGAATAAAAAAGAACCAGAGGAACAGCATAAGTTAAACACGCTGTCAAAAATAACACAAAAATCATATATATATATATATATATATATATATATATATATATATATATATACACGCATACATACACATACATACATACATACGCATCATACACACTCGCATATACACACATATATATAAGGCACATAGCATATCTAGGTACATGACAGGACTAAAAATAATAATCGTACTACCTCAAGGATAACTGAAACATACAGAACACACGACCCCACAATACAAGCGAAATTTTAATACAGGAAAAAATTTCTAATCGTACTAAGATTCAGTCTCTCGATATTTGTTAAATTATGCTTCTGAAGTTTATTTAGAATAAATGGAAGATTATACCTTAGCATTTGGAAACCGTAATTTGTGCGATTTGTTGCTGTTCCAAAATGCGTCTTTGGCCCATTCGAACACAAAGATGGGTATGCCAACCTAAGGACAATGTAGCTAACGTATAGATAACGCATGATGTCGAGGCAGCCAAGATCGCGCCATCATTGATTAAGGTTGGGGTGGAAACAAGGTATACAGACGCACGAGGTGCGCAGGAAGCAGACGAACTTGCGTTCCGCATAGCGACAAGACTATACAAAAAACAGCAACATGTGTATACGTTGTGACAAAGTAAGTAAATCAGCACCGTTACCCGTTAATAGATCAAATAGTGGCCACAAGCACGCCAAGGACATCGAGGATTGCACGAAAAACTTAAGACGAATTTTCGTGGAAATCTTAACGGTATGCTGAACCAAACAGTTCAGTGTCTATAATAACTGGCGCACGATCTTTCCATGAGCCGGCAGCCGCCGGTGTGCGCGAGCACACGCAACGAAATGGACGTCATGGTTTCCCATTCACGCCTAAGATGACAGTGAAAAGTGTGGGCTCCGGGGTAAAGGAGAATATGGACAGGCTTTTCATCTCCACTGTGGGGTCTGGTGTAAAGGTCGGCGACCGATTGATCTACCTAGGGTGCCTCAATGTCCGTGTGTGTAGGGTGATGCCACCCTTTGTAGTACCCGATGCCGACAGCACGCGCTCACGCGTAAAATACAAAGAGATCGACGGAAACAAAATGTCGCCATAGCACAATCAGCGCCACAAACAGGTGCAAGGACACGCTCTTTCACGCGCTTCTGAACGAAAAAAGAAAAATAAAAGTGTGGGACAAAATGGCCAGATGTCTCCACCCTACGCAAAGCGCACATGAAGGCACCCTAGGTCTAACAAACATGTAGCCTTCAGACGTGCAGATGAAAATGCTGTGTTTATTCTCCTTTTTCCCGGAGCCCACACATTTCACTATCATCTTAAGCGCAAATGGAGGACTATGACGTCAATTTCGTTGCGTGTGCTCGCGCCCAACGGCGGCTGCTGGCTCGTGGAAAGAACGTGCGCCACTTATTGTGGGCGCTACAATGTTTGGTTCAGCATCTTTTTAGCGAAAGAGTACACCAAGAAAAAAAACTTTCTTTTTCTATCTGGTTAGGACACGCATGTGTCAAAATAGATGATCGACGGAAAACAAAATATTTTTCTCTAATACTTATGCTACAATTCAAAGTTTTCGATTTGCGGGCGAAACCGGAATTATACCTTTGTGGGATGATAATGATAGCGTTTGTAACCCAACTATACTCCGTTCACCCTTAAAGGCCGACGACGAGTTCGCGCTTTCCAATTTTTCCTCGCTTCCTTCTCTCCCCTCTTCTGCCCTGTCCACCGTTGCCTGTTTCCTCCTTTCCCATGACGAGGAGGATCTTCTGCCTCGCAGAATCTTGAGTCTGGGCGTCGGCCTTTAAGCTGAAACTGCAGTTAAGGGCACAAGCGCGAAGCTCGAGGTCGCTACTTTGAAGTGTTGGCTGTCACCATGTCAGCAGTTAACACTGTGTTTCCTTTTTGTGTGTGATGTGTCCGCAGTGCGACTGCGGCTTTAGGTTGCCAGACGATGTTTCTCCGCGACATTGCTTTTTTTTTTTCTTCATGAAGAGGTTATCTTACCGAGACGGCGGCTGCCACCAGGGTTCCAGAAGGATCTTTACGAATGCGCATTTCTTTTCGGCATGCCCCGCCTTTCTAGAAATGTCAGCGACTTATACCCTGTTCACACGGGCTGCCTAAAGAACCTGAAGCTTTGGTCCCTGAGCTAAAGGTACCTGTACCAAAAGGCGTTTGGGATCACACGGCAAAAAAACGGAGGGTTTAGGGTTGATGTTTATTGCACCGGGGATAGCCCGCCTAAACCGAGGGGCGGACGAGCAATATATCATTTTTGGTCTAAACAGGTTTGAGACACATTATTTACTTTATTACAAGTGGAATGTGTCGTCTTCAAACGACTTAATAGTTGTCTTATGAATTTTATTGCGTGGCGCAAGTGAAACATTAGCTTTTCTGTAGAATGACTCTCTCGTGTGTCCAAATTGCCCGCCGTGTTTTCTCATCCAAATACTAAGGAGGTACACAGTCTATGTACACAAGGTGCGAAACGTGATGGACAACTTTCCGTGTTTCCCCGAGTTTGCTCTGCTACTTCTTTGCGTCTGCCTCTAAGTCGACCGAGGCGGATCGTCCCGTACACTCCGGCGTTCCTCTGTTGTTATCGGAGTTCGCAATGTTGTCCTCCCAGAGACGAATTAGCGACCATGTTTCCGCCTCGGAACAGTGAACTCGATGGCCTTTCTTACTGGCGCGCTAGTGTTGGCACCCAAGTTCACAGGTCCGCCAGGTGAAATCATGGTCACACAAATGCTCTGGGCAGGCGAAGCAGACGACTCGTCGTCACTACTCAAAGATGAGTGTATACTCACAATACTCAAAGGGACTCAAAGCACGTACAGCCGCTATTGCGTTCGGGCCACCTCTGTTGCCCGCTGTCGCGAGTATAATTTTGTCGCTAACGTCTTCCATCCAGTTTGTGCTTACGTTTACTTTATAATCTTTGCCTCGCAAATATTCTCTTCGTTATAATCCAATAACTAAAGCAGAAGCATATATGCTAGATTTTTATTTGGAATTCAGGAGTCCGAGGCACCCTCCTTCAGCGAAAGGCACCATTGTGCGCCGTGTGAATACGAACTCCACCTCCCCCTTTACAGTAGGGACCTATGCTAAAGGTACCTTTATACCTCTTGTGTGAACCTACCTTTACAGTAGGGACCTATGCTAAAGGTACCTTTATACCTCCCGTGTGAACCTACCTTTACAGTAGGGACCTATGCTAAAGGTACCTTTATACCTCCCGTGCGAATGGAGTATAAGAAGGAGCAACGTCACCGCCTCTTTCTTTGGACGTGCTAGACAAATCAGCTCGGGGGCATAAAGGTAATGACACGGCTTTTTTTTTTTTTTTTTTCTTCTAATGCTTACGTGTCTGCGTGAGTACAACGGTCCACCTTGAGCTAAACCGGAAGGATGGAGGGCGCGGCGATTTTGTTTATCGTCTTCCGTTTCTGTGTCGGTTTGTTTATACCTTTGTCTGTTGTCCGTCCCCCGTCGGGGATTCGACCGAACAACGCTATCCGCTGCAGTGCTCCGAAGCCGAGGCCATCTCCGAAAGCACTTCCCGCTCGGGGCTCTGCGTTGCCGCTTTGATATTTGTTTCCTTGCTCTTTTCTTTCTTTCTTTCTTTTCATTCAAGCAGTACGCGAGTGCACTCTAAAAAAAAAAGGTGTCAAAGGAGAGTAACTGCCCTAAGTTACCCTACTTTAACCCTCTCTTCATCAAAGTTACTCTTTCGCGACCGCTTCTTTCGATGATACTCTCCCTTAACCCTCACTCGAACTCTAGGGTAACTGTAGCTAGAGTTAGTTTCTCCTCGCGATATCACGGGCTGTCAACAGATGGCGCCGCTATGGGGTCGGCGCATTTTCGACGCTGCTCAGCGCAGATTTTTGTTGTTGTCGTGTTTTTCTTTTTCCGGGGAAGGTTTTTTTTTTCCCTAGCCGTTTCTTCTTTTTTTTTGGGGGGGGGGGGGGGGGGGAAGATGGGCAAGGATATTTTAATAAGTGAGTTGATACAGCCTACCTTTACTTAATTTTGTCAACGCGTAATTCAAATGTTTTTTTCTGCTAATTAAAAAAAAAGTGCAGAATTTACAGGTGGTTTTTTGCTGCTCCTTTGTGCATATACGTCGCCAGCAATACGAGCTTATAGGGACCACCAAATGAGGCCGCCGATGTCCGCGTCTATGCATCGCCCTCCCGTCGCGGCCAAACGCATGGGACTTTCGCTTTAGATTATTATGTTGACTTATGATTTTGATAGAAAAGCTTCGTACCCTAACTACGGGTTTATGGACTGCACTTCGTGTCGGGAGAAGAACATTTTTTGCCTCCCACATGGTGAAAAGGCACTGATAGTAGACGGCAATGTTGGTTTTGACCTACAGTTTAGCCGGAAGTGACGTCAGCTGCAACAAACCTATACTTAGAAGCGCCAGAAAAAACAAACAACCGAACTGAAAGAAGTAGTAGTGCAAACTCAGAGCGGCTACCGGCAGCTCAATTTTATTTGGAAAACACGAACATATTTGCACACCAGCGGCGTAGCCAGGGGACGGGGTGTTGGGTGTTGAAGGGTCGGAACACCGCCGAAGTTTCATGGTTGTCCCCCTTTACCCCTTCTGCTTTTCCAATGTCAGTATTTTTTTGTGTGTGTGTTTCGTTTCGACAATCCACTACGGCGAGGGGCGGTGCATGCCCGCAACATACCGAAGCAAAACGAAAAAGACGACGCTGTCCGTGGACTGCGTGAAAAACACATCTCCGGCTCCGGCTCTTCGAACAGGCCTCTCCAAACTCGGCCACGTTTGTAACCGAAGCCTTTCTTCAGGCTCGCAGGTGCGAATGGCTTAGCTCCCGACGTCATAAAAGCCGCGAAATCCTGACCTCCAAAGACGCTGGCCTCGCTTCGGGGAATGCAGGCGGCTTAACTAAAGTTCCCCTACCCTTTGAGTGTCAAGGACTCGACGACAATTTCAGGGCAGCACAACAAAATTCCAAAATAGCAATGATTTGACTTTACGAACCCTACAATGCGGAGAAAACCGGACGACAAAATAACAAACAGCTTAGCGTTTTTTTTTTGCTCCGTCTTTTTTTTTTTTTTTTTTTTAGGGTTCACTCGCCTGCGCTTATTTATTTTCAATATGGCACAAAAATGCAAAAAGCACACACACACAAACATCCCCATCGTTAAAAAAAACAAAAAAAGAAAAGAAGCAACAGAGAAAAGCGACAGCATATGCACTGTTGAAGCATATTTGTAACGCTCATAATCACTTGGTTTCAAAGCGTATCTAGTTGACTTCTTTAATCGCCGAAGTGGGTAATGTTTACATGCTTGCGTTCAGCACGTGAGTCGTGGAACTTTTTCAAAAATGAGTTCAAAAGTCAAGCCGTTCTTGACGTTCTTTTTTTTTTTTTTTTCTTTTTTTTTAAGAATGATTATTGACCTACAACTTCAAGCGTGTCATCACCGTCTCCAACAGAGTCGGCACATTCACGTCAGGCAGCATCGTCCGCCCTAGGCGAGAGCGATGTTGTGGCCAACGACGTCGGTCTCTATGTCGCAAGCCTCGACTTCGATCAAATCGGCGGCCTGTGCGGAGCATTCGTTTTGTTAAATACACTTCCTGGGGAAGTACTGGTTTTGACACAGATGTGGAGGGACCGCACCGCGTAGCGCGTCTCGGCGGTACAGGCAACTTGCATTTGCCTAGAGGTTTTGTATCCTAATGTAACTCGCCTGCTTAGCCTAACCCGCCTGCTTAGCGCAATAGCTTCCACCATGCTAATTATAAACACCGTCGAACTTGTTGTCCGTAAGGTAATGACGTCACGAGAGGAAACCATAGGAGGGCGCCACCAAAACATCTCGCCTCTAATAGGGGCTGCGCTTTTGAACATTCACCGAAATATGCAAATCGGCACCGAAAGGGTACTCTCACTTCTTTCTATCGACCGACGGCGGCTTCCACTAAATGTTTAGACCCCACAAAATGATAAAAACTGGTATTTTTTTCTTCCACTTTCTCGTAAAACGACAACGAAGAACGGAAATAGCCTAAAACATGACCATACAACGATATTTTCGGAAAAAATGTGATCCGCGCAGTAGAAGTACTGGTTTTGACACAGATGTGGAGGCACCGCACCGCGTAGCGCGTCTCGGCGGTACAGGCAACTTGCATTTGCCCAGAGGCTTTGTATCCTAATGTAACCCGCCTGCTGCCAATCCTGGCCACCATGCTCGTTAGCAGCGCTGAATCGGAACGTTTGTTTTCTTGACTTCGAATACTGGGACGTTGAAGCACCTGAGTGCTTCAACGTCACAGGGGCGCTTGCTACTCCGTTCCAAGCTGAGACCAGACGCTCCGCCTTCGGTAGCGCTTCGGTAGCGCTTTGGTTGCGCGTGCCTGCGCGATCACACTTGTTTTTGCGAGGGCAGAAAGATGGCGACGTGCGCGATCAAAAGCGTCGCTGTTGTCGGCCTTCTACGATTGGCCGGATGGTGACTATGACGTCAGCAAAGGTTTTCTCATCGACAGAAATAAGAGTAATGAAAGAACTTCATTTTTGACGGTGTTGGTAGTGTTGGTTTCAGAGCGCAATAGCTTCCACCATGCTGATTATAAACACCGTCGAACTTGTTGTCCGTAAGGTAATGACGTCACGAGAGGAAACCGTATACACCAACTCATGTTTACAAACAAACCGGAGCGCCCCTAGCGGACGCCACCGGCGCCGCGCATGCGCGGTGGATGGTGGGCAAGAAGCCCGCCGTCGCCCATAAACAAACCATTGAATTGCGTTGTTGTCGGCGTCGGTGGGAGTCCCCGTGCTCTTTTTCGCGTTGGAATTGTTGATTCTACGTCCTCCTAACAATGTCTGACTACTTGAGCGGCTTCAGCAAAACTATCGAGGCAAAACTTTGCGTGAATAATCTGACATGCGGCGATTCATTTCACGTGGACGCCGCAGAATGGGCGCTAAAGCCTGACTCCCACGATGAGATTCTGCTCGCTATTTACAGTCGCGACGTCGCTGGGACTGCAAAAGCGTGGTCCGTAGCTGAGATGGTGGACATCGATACTGAAAACCGCAAGTAGAATCGGGCATTACAAGTCGGTGATGGCCACTGGTAACAATGATCAACAACTTCTTGTATCTGTTTACACTTAGCCGACTTACCCCAACCAACCTTCAAAAGTGTTTTGAGGCCTGCACTTAGTTCTTATCACAAGTACCGGGCCCACGTTTGGTTTACGGGCCGCTGTTGTTTGAACGAACTGACGACAAAAAGCAGCCAAGTTTGAAAGAGCAGACGACAGTTCGAACGCACGCGCAATGGAGTACGGGCAAGAAGCACCGCGTCCCGCGTCAACAGACCATTCGAATGTCACGTTGTCGGCGTCTGTGTGAGTCTGCATACTCTTTTTCGCGTTGGAGTTGTCGATTCTACGTCCTCATCGCAATGTCTTACCACTTCAATCGCCTGAGCGAAATTATCAAGGCTCGTTACGCCGCTAAACTTTCCGTAAATAATTTGACGTGCGGCGATTCATTCGCATGAACGCTGCAGGATGGACGCCAAAACCATGATGAGATTCTTGTAGCTATTTTCGGTCGCGACGTCGCTCGTGCCGCAAAAGTGTAAAAGGTAGCGGCGATGATCGACGTCGATACTGAAAATCGGAAGTGGGAACAGACCAAGCGTAACAAGTGGGTGATGGCCACCGGTACCAATAATTAACATCTTGTATCTACTGTTTACACCGAGCCTACTTAAGTATTTTGAGGCCTGCAATTACTTCTTATTGCAATCACCGGGTCAAAGTTTGGCCTACGGGCCGCTTTTGTTTGAACGAGCAGACGACAAAAAGCAGACAACTTTGAAAGAGCAGACGAAAGTTCGAACGATCAGGCGGCCGTGTGAATTTGAAGACGCACTGAATCCGTGGGTGGTCCGGACAACTTGGGGGTTTTCTCTCGTTCATGTTGGAACAAAGCAAACACATCTGGTGAGCACAAATTGTGGCCCGCACACGCAATCGTAGTTCGACAGCGTCTGGTTTGCCCTTTTCACGGCTACTATCCACGTTCTCGGACGAACGGAAAGGGCAAAAACACATGAAAACTGATCTTCAAACCTTTCCAGACTCTCTTGGTAAAGCCCCCATCGCAGCATTTTGACGAGAAGGCAGGTTTTTTGTCTCGTTTCTTCCCAGAGACCACAGGAATGCATGTCTGGCACGGCGACTTCTGCCCACCGCCCCAGACCGGAAGTGCGTCCGGCGCGCCACCACCGCGGCGTGACGTAGGAGTGTTGAGTTGGTGTATACGAGGGCGTCACCAAAATATCTCGCCGCTAATAGGGGCTGCGCTTTTGAACATTCACCGAAAACTGCAAATCAGCACCGAAAGGGTACTCTCACTTCTTCCAATCGACCGACGGCGGCTTCCACTAAATGTTTAGACCCCACAAAATGATAAAAACTGGTATTTTTCTCACACTTTCTCGTAATACAACAACGAAGAACGAAAATAGCCTGAAACATGACTATACAACAATATTTTTTTTGAAAAAATGTAATCCGCGCAGGAGCAATGAGCGTGACGCTTCACTATTCACTTCGCTCATTGCCCCTCTGCGCATTGCAGTTTTTGTGTTTAATCGTATTCTAAACTTCGCTATTCTCTGGAACTTTTCCATAGTTTTCAGTCATTGGATACCCGAGTGTTCCGCATTGAAGTGCACGCACCGTAATTTTTTGTGAGCCTGTTTAGACTTTTTTGCTCGAAGTCAATTATAATATTTTCTGACTGCGTTCTTTCGTCGTTTAACATTAAATTCTCCTTTTTTTAAATACTGGACGAACGATATGATGGAAAAGAAGGTTGGACTTTTGTCGTCTAAGAAACAGGAAAATAGCAAACAAAATTGTGTTTGGGCAGTTTCTTTTCCCGGTCTCTTCTTTTCTTTGTGTCTTTCAAACAGCTTAAGCAAAGAAAAACACCCATTAAAAAATTCCCTGGCTACTCCACTGATACACACTTTATTATACCTCAAGCCAAATGAATCTGAATTTCTTATTTGATGAAACGAGCGACGACGCACTGATGCAACTGTCATCTTCCTTTACACTGATTTTGAACACCTCGAAATATTTCCCTGTTTTCTGTTCCTACTTGCCCGGAATCTGTGTTTTATCCAGCAAAGGGTCGTACGAACATTTATCACAGTGGACTGCCAAGTTCCCTAAAAAAGACCGGTTTACAGAAAGTTCATGCCCTATGTGCGATCGGGTGGTGCACGAAAGCACCCGATATCAAATGCCCCACGACTGACATCCGCCCTTTTGCCCTGCCTTCAAAGGGCTAGTTTTATCAGAAGCCCATGACGCGAATTCCCAGATCATGTGGCCTGGTCCTCACTGTGACGGCGGAGCATTCTGCTTTTAATTAAGAGCCAGCTAGTGTGCACGCGAGCGCGTGGAAGGTAATCATGCCGTCATTTGTAGACCCTCAAGATATTAGGTTATGACATGAAACAACGGCGGTTCAAGCGTGTACAAGGATTCTGCACGTGGGGCTATAATACTACACCCGTACGATCGCCCACATGTCGTTAATATTTTAGACTACCGATGTGGCGCATTCCTCATGTTTGTGTGCATGTCTCTTTGAGCGCATGCTCTCCTGTTCTGTTTATTTTGAGGCATACGCTAGTTAGCTTCACTGGTGCTCTGAGGGAACGCCAAGTGGCCGACAATCTTCTTGCAATTTATATCACCCCTTTTCTTTTCGTTGGGAGACATTTGATTTATCATTATCTTTTTTTTTATTTTGACGAGGCTTCAAGCTGAGTTCAGTGCTTCGTGTCTGTCAATTCCTTTTTGTCCCCTTGTTCTAGAGTTATCATGTGTAAGCAATCTCTACTATATTGTTTTTTTGGATACCCGGATAGCAAATACCAGCTGAGACAAACCGACGAATTCGAGAGAGGGAAGAGCGTAGTGGAGGGGCGCGCCTATGGCCTCGAAACGGGTTGCTTACGAAGGTCCCTCGGCCTGGCGCAAGAGCTCTATCTCTCCCTCAAAAAGGGCGAGAGAAGGTGCTGAGAAAATAATTTCCCTCCCGTTTTCCCCACCCACCATCACTAATCCCTCCAAATCTCCTGTGAGCCTAGGGGACTCGGCGTCCGCGTCCTTGAAGGAGGAGGGCTCCCTTGATCCCTAGCTGACAGTTTCGGAGGACCGTCGAGTCCGCCATGCCAGTATCGCGTGCTCCGCTCTCTGCGCGTGGTTACGGGAGGGAGCGTGATCATGTGATTAAAGCCAAATGTACGATTGGCTCACCGAACACCTTAGCTTCCTCTTCACTTTCAGCTTAGGAGTGACGGAGTCCAGCCCGCGAAGCGCGCGCACACACACACACAGAAAGTGGAGTCGCGTGAACCAAGGCCTAACGATAAGGTAGGGACTGGACGACGGTGGGGACGGTCCCCTCGATGTCCAACACGCGCATCCGCGAACTGGAAAGGGGCAGAGGCGCTTCGCAATTTATGGAGTTTTTCTTCCGGCAGAGATAGCTCTTTTCAAGAAGGGCAAGATGAACATGCTCATATCAGGACACCGTGATGTCTGTTTCTTAAGTTGTTTAGGTTCATTTAATTGCTCAGCGGACTTTTTTTTTTTTTTTTTATCGGGTGAACCGGCTCGGCATCTCCTCTATCCACGCTTCCCCAACTGGAACCGGTAAGAACGATGGTTTATTGCCAAGTGCGATCTTCAGCATGCGGAATGTCAAGACCTTGGATATTCTCTCGGCAGCGCCTACACACCGGTGATCTTCCTTTGTTGCGGCCATACATGTCACCACCAGCTTCGACGGACCGAAGACACGACGGACCACTTTCTTTTGCACGTGAGTGACAATGAGAGGATCCTCTCCTTCTTCTTGACCATCGGAGACATGTGTTCTTGCTACGTAATGTACGTTTTGTCATGATCCGATCCGTTTGAACCGTGTCTAACTCTGGGCCGGGAGTCTCCGACGAGTCCCGCGTGTAGTCCACAGCGATCGGCCTGAAAGGTCCTGGACAGCGTTATTTGTAAATGCTTTTTATTCCAATAGTCTGTGAGAGACGTTCTGATTGGGTATTTTCGTGTTTGAAGTCATTTAGTTCATTTTTTCTGTTAAAATATGGCTGTCTTCTTGAAGGTAGATGTGTGCTGTAGTAAAGTCCTCCCAGTATGTCCAACGCCGAATTGCACGGGGCGTTGAGTAGTCCTTCTTTGCCAAGATTCAGCTAGTCGGGTGGTTGTGGAGTGTCAGCTATGTCACTGCGCTATGCGAGCGTATTTGCCAGTAATCGTCTTTACTCGACAAAGCTTTTTTTTTTTTTTTTTTACGTGAGTGATTTATTGATTTAAGCATCATGTTCCGTTGAACTGTCATATTTTGTTTGTATAACAGGGTATTTATTGGACTGATAATTTAAAAGTACATTTGACACTGGCGAGCTGAAGGGGAGGCCAGCGATTTGATTTATAACTTGTAAATAATATAGAGCCCCCCCCCCCCCCCCCCCCCCCCAATATGCGTACATTTATAACTACATATTTCTGCGCCGCAAACACCGCAATTTCTTAAGACTGTTTCTTTTTTTTCTTTCAAGTCAACGTAAAAATATAGGTGCGAACTTAAATGTCGAGGTTGGAATAAACATGTTTTAAGTTTAGATGAAGGATTGAGAGACGCTGTGATGCTGCCAGAGTAGGGCTAAGCAATTTATAGATTAACCTTTCTACTATGTGGAAAAAAAAGAGCTCTAAATTCGACCTTTCAATGCATGTGCCTGCCCCTGCATTCAGAGTGGTGCAACCAGTTCATCCGCATGCAATAAAAAACATAGAGCCCACATCTATTGCGCAGCAGCACGATGAATTGGCACACATGAGCAGCTCGCTGACTTTCTAGTAGTGTCGGTTGTGGTAGAACTTAAGCTCGCCGCGATGCATGTTCTGTTTTGACATGTAGCATATTTATCAGTTATTTTAATATTCGCCAATCTTAATTTGTATGTTCTTGGTATGGCCTACTTTTAAATTTCTTTTTCTTCTTGTTTTGTTTTGTTTAGAATTCGTGAATTTTAGTAGGTACAACTTTTTTTTTTATTAAGGTTCAATGGTACTTTATGGCGAATTATCCCCTTGTAGAGCTGTAGTTACAATATTTAATGATTGGTCTCCCCAAACTTAGATGTTATTTGCATTCGTTAGCTTCCTTTCTAAAGTTGTGAAATAAACTATAATATATGGCAGTCAGCACTGAAACGCAATACGTTGTTTACACTAATTTATCTATAAAAATGTTACTAACATATTGTATGCCACTTGGACAAATGCAGATGTTAAGAAATTGCATTCGTCCTACCCCTCAGTCTAGTGTCTATATAATAAAGCTATGTCTTGCACCGCTATGGGCAGAGGCCAGCTGATTTGCTACTGTTTGGAAGGTGGAGGGGTGATGTGCAAGGAAGCTAAACTCTGTCCCTCACTCCCATATTGCCTGTTATAATTGTTCCAAAAGTCAGGGAGAAGGGGGAGGGGAACTGCCCCCTCTCCTTGCCCCCTTTTTCTGATCGGGTGCAAACTTGAGGATACCATAAATAAATGCAACCGCTTATGGCCGCTATTGTATACAAAGGAAACAAATAGAGAGAGAGCGAGGGAAGTGGTTTATCTTTCTCTTAGGTGTTCATAGCAGGGGATACGAACGGTTTTGGATTTTTGCAGCTGAGCGAGCTAGCAATCAGTGCTGCCTTAGTGTTCGGTTGGGACTCTTATTCAATCGGCAAGAAAGCGAGCCCCAGCCAATTATTGCAGCGCATCCTATGAATGGCTCCTGGGATTTTCGAAAATGGTCTATTGTCTCGCAAATGAGTGCACTGGTATTAACTAAAAGCACTTCGCGAGCTGTTTCCTCTCTTTTAACATTGCTGACTCTGCATTTAAGCATTCATTCTTCACAGGAGGAGGGACACCGCCGATCGACCTATCCGGTGACGAGAATTGACGAAGAGGACTCAAGTGCCATAACTGTGGTGTTGGAGGACCACTCCTTTGAGGTGACGGGCTGGTGCAGCGCTCGTTCTTGCATCGCACGGAGTCGACGACATTTCTTACCGTCAAAAAGCAAGCCAGCCACTCGCAGTGATTGGGCACTTCATTAGTTTGAAGTACAAATAAAGTCCGTCTTGGCTTTAGACTTGATCACGAAGTTAAGAAAAAAAAACTTGTTAGCCAGAGGAAATTTGTGTGCCGGTTTTGCCTTTTTTGCCATGTGCTGAAATTAAAATTTTGGTTTATTAAACTGTATTCTACTGTTTTATTTCAGTGCTGATTTTTTATGAGAACCTATAGCCTCCGTGCAGGCTCATGCTTTATATTTTGTCATTTTTCAGCTGCAGTTCCACATTTCCTTTGCACCCATCTCCTTGTGAACATGTACATAGATGCTTTTAGATTTTAGGGCTTCCTGAAGAGGGTGCTAATTCTTTTATACAGAGTTTAGGCAACACATCAGATGGGTCTGTAATTACTGTAAAAAAATATTTCTGTAGAGTAATTACAGTCCCATTCAAGTGTTGCCTAAACTCTGTATTAAAGAGTTAAGTACTATCTAAGGAGGGGTCATACAAACTGCTCAAGTGTGCTGCTATGTGACATTAACTCTTGGTAGAGAGCAGAGTTAACTCTTTAATACGGACTCAAGGTACAATTCAAATGGAGTTGTATTTACTCCACAATAAGGTTAAAACTACCCTTCCTGGAGAGCGTGCTTAACTCTTAAATATAGAGTTCAGGCAACACTTCTAATGGAGTTGTCATTACTCTCCACAAACGAGTGGATTCAACTCTTCACGGAGAACATGTTTAACTCTTGCATACAGAGTTTAGGCAACACTTTTAATAGAGTTGTGGCTACTCTACACGATGGAGTGAGGGTAACTCTTCCTGGCGAGTACGCGTAACTCTTGAATACAGAGTTCAGGCAACATTGTAATAGAGTTGTAGTTACCCTACACGAAGGAATGAAGGTAACTCTTCCTGGAGAGTATCCTTCACTCGTCAACAAGGAGTTTCGGCAACACTTTTGATAGAGTTATAGTCACTCTACACAAAAAAGTGAAATTTACTCTCATCAAAGAGTTTAGGCAACACTTCTCGTGGAGTTATAGTTACTCTACACAAAGGAGTGAAGGTAACACTTACACTTACACATCAAAAGAGTAGCCCTGACTCTCTCAAAGGTATTGTCGTGACTCTCTATAGAAGAGTTAAATGAACACTTGTATGAAAGAGTTAAACATACACTTGCCTCCGAAGAGTTATAGTTACTCTTTAAAAGAGTGGATTCTGTGACAAGCCAGTTACACTCCAAAAAGAGTTAAATCGACACCTTTTTTTTTTAGAGTGTGCAGTAGAAAAATGACGGGCTCCGTTGCCCACTCAGGGCCAGGAACTGCCACTTCGACATCGGTATACATCAGTCACCTTGCGCAGTCTGCCGTTTGTTTGTTTGTTTGTTTTTTGTTGTCGCTTGTCTCGTCCTTTTTTTATTTTCTGTTCGGCGATACTTGAGAGTCCGATCTAGAGCTTTATCAATTCTGACTAGGGCAGTACGTTGTACAATAAAAAAAAAGAAGAGAAGATTGCAGCATTTCTCGTTTTTGTTCTCTTCTCTATTTTTCCACCAATCGCCACCGAGAGCTTAAAGCCGTGGTCCCACTGCTAATACCCCGTACAAAGGACAGTCTGCCAGCACTGTCTGAGGCATGTTTCTTCATAGGCTAGGTGGCGCAACCTACCGCCCGTTACAAAGGGTGTAGCTATTAACATCCATCTATCCATCCATCCTTGTATGATGGTTCTGTCACATTGGCCGCGCGAAAACTGTTTCCACACATGTACAAAAGCACACGTATCTAGGAAGCAAACACGATTCGACCATAAGCGAGGCGTGACCACAAATACTTCTGCCGTAATCTCTGCTGCGAACACTTTGTCTCTTGTATCCGAAGTGCGAGAAACCCAACTGAGGCTTTACTGGTTTCTTCTTGTATGTGCGATTGCTGTTCATTTTCAATCGTGTCCTCATTAGTGTTTCGTATCTCGCCCTTTCGAAAATGACCCTGGCGCATTATAGCGAAAGCTTATCGGTGGCCCACGCCCCAGCCGTTATTCTCGTCCATTCAGCCTTCGGGACCAGTTGCCAACCTCGCTAGGAGGTGGGATCCATCGAGGATCCGATAGAAGAGGGGAGGCCCTCGGGCGGTCAGCGAACAATGGGCCCTTTTCAGGTGTCAGCGCCATCTGGTAACTCCGTGGCCAAGGTTTCGAAAGAAAAAAGAAATGAGCCTCCATTATCGTGTCGACAGACTTTAGCGTCACCTCCGTGACCTGGTTTCTGGCTTATTTTTTGTTTGTAATATAACAATGCAGCGCGGTCATTCAGAATGTATCCTTAATGGGAAGGATGCTCAACAACTATACAATTTGCCGAAGCCATATATTACTTGGACTGAGTATCATTTGAAGAAATGCCAAAAAAAAGCTTGTTTGCGTCTTGCATATTAGAAGAAAAAAGAACAGCAAAGAGCAAAGGATTTAATATTTTTGCATTACGTACGATATAAATGTATAAATTACCGAGATAAAACAGCGCACATGCACGCCTCTCTTTATGGGCTAGCTTTTTTTGCTAAGTTAATGACGGGATTGAATTTGCTACAGTTAAGAAAGGCAGGGCGGTTCACACACTTGCCATTACTTACAACCATGCGCCTTAAAACCTCTTTGAATATTTTACGACCAGAAAACACAACGGCGCCATTTATCGGGCAGCCTCAACTTCCGTACACATTCTTTTCTTTTTTTTTTCGCGTTTTATTCTTTCTTTTTTTGTAATAAAGCAAAGAAAAGCTTTTGACAATTTTGTAATTGGTACTTTTTTCATAGATATTATAACATTTGATCTCGCAAATAGTGCGAAACCTTCGCTCTGGTAAAATGCAGTTCCAGTGTCACCTCAGAGATGGCGCCAGTTTTCCTGTGTTTTCTCTTGTTGTGAAGGTATCCCATAAACTCGGCCGTAAGCAAAGGCAAGTGACTGAATGGGTATTTATGTTGAAGCTCGTAATAGTGCGATTGCGGGCCAGAAAACGCCAAACCAGTGTCCCTTTCGAGGTGGAAACGGGAACATAAAGTGCGGAAACTCGCAGCTTTTGCCCTTTCCGCCGAAACGGGAAAGTTTACGACTGACAAGGCAGTCTCGCACACACGAAATTCTAAGAGTTGTTACCGGTGCGACGTAAACAACGAGAAAGCCGAATAAACAGCTTTCGTCTGTCGACTGGATTCTCGTAAACGACATTCGTGAATTATTTTGACAGATTTATACGCCGCAAGCATATATATATATATATATATATATATATATACATATATGTGCGTGTGTGTGCGTGTGTGCATGTGTGAGTGTGCGTGTCTGTGTAAACCGAACCTCGCCTAGCACACGTTCTGACCTGGAAAATATCGTTTCGACTGCAGCACGGCCTGCATAGTCTGCACGAATAGTATAGCTAGACATGCACAGATACCTAAGGAGGGCAAAACACACGTAGCACCCTATAAGCAATGCGAAGGTGAACGTTGGATCGAGTATGTCTAAACTGATGAAAAGAATAAAAAACGAAAAATGATTGACCCTACCGTGGTCTCATCTGGTTGAAGCGATTCGCTTTCACAGTATATATTAATTCGCGATTCCAACGAAAATTGCAAACCACTTGTGTGCAGCGTGCAATGCTGCGTTGTATTTTGCTGCTGAGCATTTCTGGTAAGTTCATTTGGAAGCCCTAGAATAACACTTTAAAACATATTAGTGTGCTTAACAATATTTTTTGTTGTGTTTCTAGCAGAGTTTTAACTGAGTGTAACAAAAACCTTGGAAATATGATTTTACTACAGGTGCTCTATAGTAGAGTGGCAAGTGCAGCAGGTGTTAGCTGTAGTAAACACTGCGTCAGACTTCCTATTGTCATTAACAACTCCAGAAACGTGGCCATACCACGATATTCTTGTGGCAATACCACTATCAGCCTTTTGAATGCCAGCATTGTTTTTAAGAACAACAAATAAAAAACGCGTTCTTATAGGTTTGTGTGTTGACAATAATCGTTTGATTTCATTACAAATTAGATTGCACACAGGGCGCATGTAAGATTGTCTGAGAAATATAATTAATTGGTCATTTCCATGAAATTAAATATTATTTCTACAGGACCATGCAGGGTTTCGTGCGGCACTTCTTTAAACCGCCGATTTGTCTGAATGCCTGTGAGCACATTATATTGTGTAATATTTTATTTTTGTTTTATTTTATTTAATATTTTGCATTTGTTGGCTAAATAATGTTATGATAAACCGATGTCTATCATAAAATTATAATATGATAATGTTATGATAAACCGATGTATATCATAACAAGGTCCAAACATTTCAAAAGCATAACCGAGAAGTTTCTTCCTGGCAGGCACCACACCGAGTACCACGATGGTGCTCTTTGTCACCCCAAAAGGAACAACTCCTGAACTAACATCGCCAACGCCCAGTGAGTTTCTCAGCAGAATTACAACTACCATAGGTCCAAGGTTTCCAAAGCATAACCGTGAAGTTTTTGTCCCACCTGTTGCCATAGACCCCTTTCAAAGGTCACGGGCCGATTATTAGAAGTTCGGAACCCCTGCACAATGGCGGGACAACTGCATCGAGGAAGGTGCAAGTCATTTCATAAGATAGCAAATGTCGGATCGCGGCCAACACTATGAGCTGACGAGCCAATCAAACAGCGTCAAAAGTGCAACGTCACTGCGCTCGTCACCTGTTTTGTGGGTGTGTTTTCGCCAGTGTGCCGTGACATTGAGGTTTTTGTCCGCCATTGTGCAGGGATTTCACATTTGCGAACAGAGGGCAGTATTTCGACAGGGGTCTATTACCACAACAAGAGCAACTCAACTAACAACGTCGACGCCTTGGAAGGTTTTCAAGTGGGCGGTTCACATTATAAAATTCTAGGGATTCGGCGATACCGACTTTCTGAGAAGATGCTAATTACGTATACTTGTCATGCCGCAAATGAGTTAGCATTACCAAAAAAGTTCAATGTAGCATATTCGTTTCAATTTTGTTTTTCCTTTTCAGATGACTTCATCTGTTATTGGGAACAATTTCTGGAAGGAAGCTTTTGTGAGGTATAAGCAGGTGTTGATCGCCTCTTTTCGTGACCGTTACATACACCTCCTTTTCCTCAGCATTACATTTATTATAGCACAACGTGTAGGAGAATTTCAGAGCTACGCTTTCTCAGTCAAACAGCGGAAGGTTTTGCTATTAGCTTATGTCAAGCACTTTCTTCGTCGATTTGCTGCACATGGTTCAAGCAGCGCGCTGTAAATTTATCGGCACTACCATGAAGGTTATAACATATAATAGAGACAAAAAATTCTTCGAGAGACCCGATGCTCGAAATCATTGTACGTAAATTGTTTGCTTTTATCTTCAAGTCTGACAAGTACGCCTTCTGGAGGCTCGGTGTTTTCCAGCGTGGAAAATGCCTCTGTACTCAGATTGATGAAACATTTTCGGAAACGACGCTTATAGGAGCAAGTAGGTTCCTTCTTTACGAAGCTCCAACATTATTAGCCCAAGTAATTCGGAAATTAAGCTACACGTTTTCTCCAACTGGAGTTACTCTGAATTCTGAGGGTGTAACCTCCAGTCATTCATTCATTCATTCATTCATTTATTATTCCTTGAGGGCCCGTTAGGGCATTATACAAGGGGGGTCAATAACACACTAATAATCATAGATTAAAATAAATTAACACTCAAAGAGAGGAAGTCAGCAATACAGATGAATCAAAGAACAACAAATACAAGAAGTTATCAACATTACACAATATTATTAATATTTTAACCGTATGCACTGTAAAAAGTAAAAAGGAAGAAAAAAAATTAGCAGATAGACATGTTTGTAAGTTCCAGGTAATTGATCAGTTCTTCGGCAAATCTATCAGAGTTAGTTTCGGTTACAACGCTATCGGGTAATTTATTCCAGTCCTTGATTGTCATGGGCAGATAGGAATTATAAAATGATACAGTTGAACTAAAAATCGGGCGAACTTTGCGGGAGTTATCATGGCGGAGAGATATGCTGTGGGGTGGAAGGAAGAGGGTTGTTCTAATAGAGGCATTGTTATAGTATAATTTATGAAACAGGGCTAGTCGAGAAAGAATGCGCCTGAATGAGAGTGCGTGAAGGTTAGCTTTGCTTCTTAGGCCTGTTACGCTAGTGAAACGAGAGTAGTCTGAAAAAATGAACCTTAAAGCTCGGTTTTGAATTGCCTCTAATTTCATAACTAGGTAATGCTGCCATGGGGACCATACAGAAGACGCATACTCTAGACGAGATCTAACAAATGTTATGTATGATAGTTGTTTAATTTCAGGTGAAGCCAGTTTGAGGTTCCGCCGAAGATATCCTAATGATGAATTAGCCTTAGATAAAATAAAATTAATGTGAGTTGCCCAAGATAGATCACAGGTTAAATGAACGCCGAGGTATTTATAAGATGTACAGGGGTCAATTATTGTGTCGTTGAGTTGATATGGAAAGAGTGACGGGGACTGTGATCTGGTGAAAGACACTAGTTTCGTTTTATTTGCATTAACTGGCATTTGCCATGTTTGACACCATTCTTCTATTATTAGTAAGTCAGCCTGTAAGTGTAGGTGATCATTATTATTACTTATCGGTCTGTATAGAGCACAATCGTCAGCAAAGAGGCGAATTTCAGACGTTAAGTTAGCAGGAAGGTCGTTAATGTATATTAAAAACAGCAAGGGGCCAAGAACACTACCTTGGGGTACGCCGGACGTTACACGAGAAAGAGGTGAACGGGACTCGTTTACAACAGTATATTGTGTACGATCGGTTAGGAAATTTTTTATCCAAGTGATTACTGAATTATGAATACGCAGTTGGGTTAGTTTTTGTAGCAGACGTTGGTGGGGAACTTTATCGAATGCTTTAGAAAAGTCTATGAAAATGACATCGGTCTGTAATCTCTTGTCAAGGTTACTGTGAAGCTCATGAATGAAATGTATTAGCTGGGTATCACACGAATATGTCTTACGAAAACCATGCTGATTTTTAAAAAGCAGATCGTAATTTTCCAGATATTTCATGATAGAAGAGAAAATGACGTGCTCTAGTAATTTACATGAGATGCTGGTGAGAGATATTGGGCGATAGTTGGATACAACATTACGATCCCCACTTTTAAAAATAGGGATGACTCTACCAATTTTCCAATCAAACGGAAGCTTGCCGACATCAAGTGACTGTTGAAAAATAAGGGTTAAAAATTGGGATGAGATATGTTTTGTGTTTTTCAGCAATTTAGAATTTATTTGGTCATCACCGGAGCTGGCAGAATTTTTTAGATTTTCTATTGCTTTCACTATACCCAAATATGTTATTTCGATAGAAGGCATAGCAGAATGAGAGAGGTGATTTAGGAGAGGAATATTGTCATTGTTTTCTAGTGTAAATACTGAGCTAAAGTAGGTAATTATTAGTGAGGCGCTTTCGCAATCAGACGCGGGAGTTCCATTCATATTAGTCAGGTGGATGGATTTATGCTCTTTAGGATGAATGATCTCCCAGAACTTATTAGGCTTATTCTTTAAAATGTTAAGAAGGTCGAAGTTAAAAAATTTGTTCTTTGCATTTTTCACTTCTCTTTTATATTCCTTAGCAGACGCGTTGTAATTATCCCATGCAATAGTATTGTCCTTTTCTTTAGCTTGCTTTTTGTCCAGGAGTGGCTCCCACAATGGGAGCCACTCCTGGACAAAAAAAGCTGCTATCCAGTGAGTTTCTTAGCCCCTGTACAAGACGAAAAGCCTAAGGCCGCAGTCATACTGCTCATACATCCTAAGAAAAGACAGTGTTTGCTGCAGGCATGATTAGAGAATTATCTACGATCATATGCCTGAAGCATATTAGAAAGCATGTCTGTTTCATTATTATCTATGCTCCAAACACGTTTGCAGACAGTTTTTGTATGACCAATGTGACAGGGCCATCTCACAAGGAAGAAGCATGCCTCACCTTGAGCAATTCAGCGTCCCAATCAATGAGTCTTTGCAGAGTTCCACGGATTCAGAACTAGGAGAGGTACTACGAGGAGGATATGAGGTTGTTCAACACATTTACCAACGAGACCATCTTCTGCTGCGCGACCATGAGGACCCAAAGTGAATTTTTCAATGCCGAAACCCGCAGCATGCGAATGAATAAACCGAATCTTGTTTATTTCTCAGTACGTGTGTCGGCGCCTCTAATTCGCAATTGTAAAACAGATTACAAACGAGCGCTCCCGCAGCTGACACAAATCTTTCACAAATCTTTTGAGACCTTCATGACAAATACCTTCATATAACAAAAGATCACACATAATACTGCGTGTTGCAACACTTGAAACGTAAAAGATGGCTGATGAAACATCTTCAATTGATGTCTTGACCACAGCAATTTGTAACGGAAAGCAAGATCTTGGGGGAAAGTCCTTATCTATGTAACTTAACAGTGACATATGAACTTCTAAAGCAGTAATAACTACTGAATCAACTCACCTGGAAACCAGACATCGTTAACAACAGTAACTCGCCGCATGGCAATAAAGTTGTTTATACCTATATCTAGATTACACTTCTAAATCGTATCTCACGGGTGGGTTCTTGTTTTTAGTGAGACAATGATTCTATAACCTGAGCAACGAAATGATGTGATGTTACGACCTTCGTGTGACGTTAAAATGATAAATTGGTGCATTGTCTTCGACTATACTACTGCAGGGATTGACTGGCTTAGTGTACGTTGCGACTTCGCGATTGGCTCACTATTGTTTCTGTCCGGCAACGCCCGTTGTGAACAAGCGAACTCAGCGACAACGAGACGATTGGTGACCGCACACCCTGAAGTTAGTATGTGGTCTGTGACTGCAGCACACGTTGCGGGGTTGGTTTAAAATATAAGTCAGAACTAATAATAACTAAACGCAGGAACGAACATGCAAAAACGCCACCGAAAATCGCACACAAATTTGAACGCGACAAAATCTCTTCACGCCGTTTAAATGAGAAACAAGTCCCTCGTGGGTATTTATCGGCCATAAACCCCACATATGCATTTAACAAAACCATGTTTACGATTGACATGTCACACATACGATTCTCGGTTGTTCTCTCACCTTCGGGATATCGATAATAGCATGCTAAAACACAGCAGAAGCAACGTTGAGCGTGGGTGACCTACGAAACACCAAATGCCAGATAGATCGACGGATGGATGTAGGAAGCATGAAAGGAGGGATGAATGAATGATTAGATGGGTGCATGGATTGATACATGAATGAATGGACGGAAAAAATATATTGTAGATTTTCTAAAGGGGTACGGCTTAGCCCTTTTTGGTTGGGGCGATAACTTGCGCACCAGTGGTTCCATAAAACCGGCAGTGGCATCACTAGTAGATGGTGCGCTCGCTATAGAGGCAACCATATGCTGGGCGATGTCTCTGAGTACACAACGGCAAATATTTACCCCTGATTCATATCTCCTTCGTGTTCGACTCTTCCTCCTTCCTAAGCATGTATTAAACGCGAGTTCTGCACCCGCGCTCGGCATGCACACTTCCCACTGAAAGCGTGCCCAGAACTTGGCGACCACCAATACTGCCTGAGTGGTATTCTTAAAGGGTTGATTACGAAGCAGTTAATCCGGAATAAAATAAAATAGGTAAAAAAACAATTTCATTGTAGTCTTCCTGTGCAATTTAGTTAAACAAACACACCGAACGCTTATATGGCAGACATACACAGCAATAAACAGCATCGCAGTTTTTATGGTAAACAAGGTTTTCATTGATGAAAATAATCCCTGGAGAAGGGGAACAAGGGGGACAAAGGACGAACATTGTCAACTATGTTTTCATTTTTTACCATTTTATCGCCTATAAATATACAAAGTAACGGACAACTTAAGAAACGTGGGACGTGGCACGTCCCTAACATCTCATTATCACTCCGCAGCCAATCAGACTGCGGCGTCGGCCATTAAAAAACGCCGGAGGACCAATCACAAAGCGGCGTGACCATAATAAGCCACGCCGTGCGCTTTCCACGCGGTCAGTGACCTTGTGGAGCGCGAGTTCGTCTGCTTTTTGCGCAGGAGTTGCGTTGACGTCAGAACGTCGAGCTGTGGTTGGCCCTGATTAAAAGTATAGTGGGTAGACCTTAAGGCCGCTAGCGTTGAGGTCTGCCCAGCATCCTTTCAATCAGAGCCAACCAGACCTCGGCGCTACCACGTCACCGCAACCCCTGCGCAAGTAGCAGACAAACTCACGCACCGCATAAGATAACACTCCATCTTATCAAATCTATCCATCTGAAAAGGCTAATCTTAATAATTGCTCATGTTGATTCTATAAGGTTAAATAAGTATATATCATAACTTATGACTGCAAATAACACGGAACCCAAAAAGTAAACGCAAGGATTGCAGGACATCGGTAATCTACAGCTCTGAGTGAGGACGGATATTTAAAAAAAATGTCACAAAATCCCCCCTTCCTATCCTCTCTGTTCCCCTCTTCCTGTTCATTCCCCTTCTCCCGTCAAAGTTGACTAATTAATATTTCCCGAGCTCGCCGATTATGAACTCCCAACGCGTGGCTGCAGCGTGCTCCCAGTGCGCAATTATGAACACGCGTGGGGTGAGCTATAATTAACTTCGGAGCGGATCCATTTCAGACTGATTCCAGGTGCGGCGAGAACGACAGGGAACCGTTTCCCACGGGATAATTATGACCAGCGCGCCTCGTATTGAAGGCCAGTGGCCGCCGACTTCCGCATAGAAATGTGTCACCGCCATCGACGCGTGAAGCTTTCCGTCGCTTTCAAGTTGTCCGAGCTCAAACACACTCTCGTAATCACCAGCCGCTCAAAATTGGAAACTTTGGAAACCATGGACAGAACGGAGGACGAACCCTCCTCGAACGCGAAGTATAAAAAGACAAAAGCGTATAAATATTTAAATGCGCGTATTACGTACAATAGTCGCCGATATCTTAAAGGCCGACGACCAGACTCGAGATTCTGCAAGGCAGAAGATCCTCCTCACCGTGGGGGAGGGGGAAACAGGCAGCGGGAAAAGAGTGGAAAGCGCGAACTGGACGTCGGTCTTCAAGAAACGTCAGGCACACATCTTTTCTTCGCTTGAGCCCCGCCTCGGTTCAATTTTGACTTCCTGACCTGGGACGGCCAGGTGCGAACGCGATCCAAGAGGAAGGTGCGCAGTCAGCACGAATAAGATACGCACGTCTGCGGCAGGTGTCCAAGTGGGTCAAGCCCTCCACCGAGCGGTTCTGAACATTGAACGTTAGTGCGAAGATGGGATATCGAATCAATCACGTTTAGCCACACGAAGGGGAAAAAAAAAACGTTGCCATCCGTTTGGATCATCACGTTTCGCACATTCATTCCTGGTTTTGGTGAAAGGGCCAAACGTATAGTTGCGTCGCGCCATGCTGCGTTACATTTTCATTATCGGCCTTTTCGGTAAGTTCACTTCGAAGTTATCAAATATATTATGGGTGACTGTTAATCGCTCATACAAGCTTTTTCTATGCCATCGTTTGAAGTAGGTATCTAACAGCAACCAAGACTTTAGTCGCCAAAATCTCAAGAAACGCTAAGTACGTGACTTCTTAAGTTCACGCTTTCTGTTTCATGATTGGCTCTTCGGCGTTCTTATCGGAAAATGCTGCAATTTCATTGGCTGCGGACTGATGAGGACTCGCCACACTCTACGTTTCTTAAGCGCTCACTGGCTTTCTTCAAATACAGCAGCAGCTGTACGTTGGAGTTCTAAAATGGCACGAACAAAGATCACGATGCATTTTTTATGTGTCTCGATAAGTGAAAGCAAAGTCTGAATACATTGTTCGAAAAGAAAGTGCACACTTAAAAAAAAAATGCATTTGTTTTTATATATCTTGAACACACGAGACTTCAAACAAATAGTGAGAAAAACGCACACAGATGTGTATGTGTGTTGTGGCGTAAACTCAAATAAGAGGAGCTTGGAAAATTATGGGCTGTAAAGATGAATTGTTTGCTACGAAACGCTACTGCAACAATCGCAGGGAAGCGTCGAAGATACGGTAAACGTTGCTTCACACTGCATCTGATTGAGGCCTGTGTGTGTGTTGTCCACCTATTGTTCCTAGTCTCGCGTGTTCAAGGTGTCGAAAGTTCACCAGCTCGCCTGCATATCTTCTCCGTTATTTCTATCCTTGCTTTTACATTTTACCTTAGAGCGTGACCTCACGAAAACCTAGTTGGTTCAGGTACAATGACAATGACGCTTCGCTTTGTCATTGTATCCCCGCTGATCATTTTTCCAACCCAAACGGTCTTCTGCGCCTCGCAAAATATGCCAAATTGTTTGGACGTCTGGCAACACTGAGCGCGTACATCCGATCGGACATCTTTTTCTTTCGAACTCGGAGAGCCGGAGAGCCGCGCGCGTGTATCCACCTTGTAGCCCACAGTAGGAAGGGCGCACCGAAGGCATTTTTCGACGTCGGACTTATAGCATGTGGCAAACAATTTTAGAAGCTTTAAATGTTCTTTCTGATTACACGTTCGGAAACTTGCGCGCATAGACAGCGACGTCGTCTCGCCAGCAGAGCAAGTCGTACGTGTTCACTGTCGAAGCGTACATGCTGCCCTCATCGGTGTCGACGAACGTCTGCGCGACTCGAGCTACCTGGATACTGTTGCTTATGAACATGGACCAAAGAGATTAGACTTACTAAACAAAGGTATCTTAGAAACAGCGCACGATCTAGAACCGAAACCCCTATGCAAGGAGCAGACGACTCGCTCTCTGCATTGTTTTTCTGATAAGTGCACGGGAAAAGTAACGTGAAAGTAATTTGTAACGACACAATCTGTTACTTTTCAGCGAATGTATTAACGGTAATACATTGCGTTTGAGCCTCGGTAATTTGTAGTTCTAATCCGTTACATTTTTTTAAGTAACGGGCACAAGTCTGACTATAGTTCCGACAGTTTAATAAACTCAAAGAATGGCTTAATATTTTTGTGCCTTTTGCCTTATGATTTGTTTTTCCGCATTCGTATTCACCGATGCCACATTTTCATTGGCTGCGGAACAATAATGAGATGCACGGGGTGTCACCCATTCGTAGGATTTCCCTCTTGCTGCGATATGTCACCGTCATATTCTTGCAGCTGCAGCTATCGTTACGTCCTCAGAGGTGCCCGCATTCATGTGTGCCCTCGAAGCGCCGAGAAAGGCGAATCATTTTCCTTACTATAATCAGTTCAGCCACTGAAAATCACTATCGTTGCCTCAGTTCGATCCTAATGCAGTTTCAGAAGGAAAGGTTTTGAAAAAAAGATTTTTGGCCATGAGAATGCCTGACCTTTGGAGCGCCGACCGCGCCTCCCGTTGGCTCAACGGGTTAAAGAAATATCAATGGTCGGAATTCCGAGTGCAGTGCGGGATAGAATGCACGCAGGAGCTTCGGAGCACGAATATGTAGAAGGTGCTCTTAATTAGACGCGTGACCCTGAAGACCCTTTATAAAGAGCTACCTTTCACAATAATTTAAACAATTCTTAAATTTCGAAACTTACAATTAAAAAAAAAACATTATTTAAAACAAAATCTGCCACGCAACTCCACGAAATAATAAAACGAGGGGTATACGAGAAATATAAGCCATTAATCAGTGTTGTGGAGTGCAGATTATTTCTAAATACAGTGTTCAGTTTATATAGTCAAATCAAATTCAGTTCAGTTCAGTCGCAACAATATAGCGATCTTCTTTATTCATCCGTCATTCCGTGGTGATTAAATGAAGATAGAGTTATTTTTACTCTCATTAAAAACATAATATTTTACCCGTCAGATATAAAATTGTTCACAATATGCAAGACGCTTTTAATTTGCATAAAGATAAGTAGTACTGACTTTTCTACAGGGCCACTGTGGTTGTCATACGGCGCTAACATCGATCCTCCATCGTTGAGACAAACTGTGAGTGAATACAGTATGTTGGATATCGTTTCTTGTATTAAGATTACTTCTGCTTATGCCCCATGAGTCCCTTATCGACGCCTCCCGTCGTCCAGTTCTCCCTGCACTCTAAGAAATGCCTGAGCGTCTACTTACCCGCAAAACACCCGAAGAGCCAATCTCAGCGATGTACGAAATCAGGTCAGCGAATGATGAGGCGGAACATCCGTTTAGACCTCAAAATGAAGTCTGCGCTGTGGCACTACGCAATGCAAGCAGGACGCTTTGCATTGCGTAATGCCTCAGTGCAAACTTTATTTTTACGTCTAATCGGATGTTCCGCCTCATCCTTCGCTGAGCTAATTTCGTAGATCGCAGTGATTGACTCTTTGAGTGTCTTGCGGATAAGTAGACGTGCAGGCATTTCTTAGAGTGTATGACGAAACAGCAGGGCGCTGAGCGCGCTCTTGCCTTCGGCCTTGAGATAAAGTCGTGTGAAAGCAAAAAATACTGTTGAATAAACAACCGCGCTAAACAATTAAGTTTTTTTTTTTTTTTTTGAGCGCTAGCTTTTTTAATATTGAAACTCACCGGAGACAAAACAACTGGGTATCGCAAAATATAAAAAAGCGGTAGTAAGCACAAATATTTGAACTAATTTAGCTTCAAATATCTCAGGAAAAAGCAAATCAGATGCCTTCACAAACTTCGATGTTAAGATAACAAATTTTTATAACCCAAATATATATTGCACCATTCTCAAAGTCGCGCAGTATTCAAAAATGAAGAGCAACAAGATGTTTGAGGCACTCTGAGATAACTTCACGCTTTTCGTTAAAAATGACGGTGCAGCTTTAAAAAGTTGATAAACTAATTTCCTTTACCCTGCTTAAATTTATTGTAAAACCAAATACCTTTTTTTTTTTTTCTTAATTTCTACGAGTTTACCCGCCGCCAAAAGCACGCTGTGAGCATATCTCGCACTGATCCACAAAGGGCGCCTGTACACCAATTCAAAACTCTCTGACGACACTCCGCTGCGGTGGCACTGCTGTCTCCACTGCGCATGCGCAGATGATTCCTCTCGCGGAAATCGCACGCGCAGTGTCTGCACCTGGCAAAGCGGGCATCGGTTTGTAAACGGTGTGTCGGTCTACAGTCACTCCCATGGCACCTCAAGAAACGTAGGGCGTGGCTTCTTATCTTCGCGCTTCTTGCTTTGTGATTGGTCCTTCGGAGTTGTTATCAGCTAATGATGCAATCTCATTGGCCGTGGAGCTATCATGAGATGTTCCTCACCTCTACAACTCACATCCTACTAAGGGTGAACTGTACTCGCGAAACTCCGACAATTCATTATTCGATCGGGAGGCAAACATAAAAAGAAGGCAATAATTTATTTATTCATTCCCCGAATCAATGCATCTTTCATAGGAAAAATGGTCTCATGCAAGGGAGTAGCATGCAAGGACTATATTTGCAGTGATGGAGGTGGCACTTTTACCTTTTTTTAGTAGGTTTTAAAGCGGGCAAAATGTTGGTTTGGTGCAACCACTGACGTTATTGGAGCAGATGCCAACATTTGGTAGCGGATCACTTGAGAATGAAAAAGTGATTGAATCTCTAAGCGAATTCCTTTATGATAGTGATCAATGGTTCCTCTTTCATACTCGAGCATATTACTCATTACCGTCTGTGATAAAAATAGATACGGCATAAAAAGAACACAGCATTCTTAAATAAGGTTTTAGTCAGAGTAGTTTTCCTTTACAATAAGCATTAAAAATGTTTGAAAATCACATTTTAGCCCTACACTTAATTGCGATGAATCCTCTCTTCATTCTCTATTTCGCACTTGGTAGTTCGTTTAGCCTGTAAATATAACTTCCGTGAAATGTCGCCAAGGATCATCATATCCACTAACACATTTTCCAATAAAAATGCGTCCAGTAAATTTAATGAATATACCAAAGTCGAGACTCTAATATCATAAACGACAAAAACAACCACCCAAACATATTATAAAGCCTACACTTGTGCTTTAAATGTTACACTGCTCCTTGGCGGCGTAGGAACCAGAGTTACGTCAAAGTCCACTGCTTTTTCGTTTGATAGCTGCACGGGAACTACCGTTACTAGCGTATTTATTCATATACAAGCTGTTTTCTTTAGTTGCACCAAATTTTCAAAAAAAGGAACGTGAGATAGAGTAATTTGAGCCCTGGGGAAGTGTTAGTGGCCATGGCGACCTCTAGAAAAAAGGTGAAATTAGGTAATTTATTGAACTAATTAACTAAAATGTTTTAACTAACTTTTTTATTTTTCACTTGAGGGCACATAATGTATTTCGAGGACTGAAGACCGACCACAGTCTAGCCGTGTCATCAAATTTGGATAAACAAAAATTCCTAGTAGGTGCTCCGGGGTTGAGAAATGTCACTTTGGTAAATGGTGTCAAACCGAAACTAAACAGGAAAGAGCGCCGGTAAAGTTATCGCTCTGCCCTTCCGGGCTTGCGATTCGTCATTATCGCGGCCGGCTCGCCTAAGCAAGTGTAGCCGGCCGCGATAATGACGACACATCAACCGGCCAGAGCGGTTGACGTCCAGCATCAGCGGTTCTGGCCAGTTGATTCGCAGCATCAAAGGGCGACATCGTGGCATTCGTCATCTCGTTGTGCGTGTTCTCTTATCGTCTAAGCAAATCAAGTGCAGCGAATGACCCGTAACTTGAGCTTTTAGTACGTGTGTTTGTGGTTGTGTGTGTTCGAGTCTTCCACTGTGCTCTGACCTAAGACAAGAAAAGCTATACCGTGAGGAGTAGAGACGCTGTAGAATTCATATTTGTACAATTATTTTTCCTTCTACTTCTCTTAACATTAGGGTCGACCAATAATAAAACTTTTTTTTTTGCTTTCAACCCATCTCGGCGCAGGTGTGGCAAACGTCTTAGCATAACTGGCATTATGGCGCAAGAATAGCAGACTGTCTTTCATGGCACAATTTGGAAAAAATGACACAGCACTTCCATCACTGTATTTATTTACCTCAATGTATTCTTGCACGACCCGCAAAAAAAGTTGGCATTGTGAAGCATAACTATCCTTGCCTATAATCTCTCCCTTAGTAGAAGTATATATCGCGTATGTTTGTTTCACAAAACTTTTCACTCAAACCCAAAACTTAGCCAAGAGCTATTTTCAGATCCATCTTACATATCATTACGCACCAATCATCAAGTATAACCAATCAATCAATTTCATTTCCTCTCCATCTGAGAGGAGAAGGCAGGGGAAAAAGCAGCATGTCCCTACTTGTCGACGCCCCCGCCTCCCCTTTACATCCGCAGAAGAAACACAAGATATGAGTAAATGAACAATTGAACATATATGAGGACAGGTGAGTGTTTATACGGGACAGAGGTGTAAATTATATACAGTGCAAAGGGTTAAACAAGGTAAACATAATTCAAAGTTGCACTCGCTTGCTCCTAGAGTTTAGTAATGAGCACACAACAATGCACATTTAGTTTCAAAACTCTATACGCAACTGTCTATATACCTTTGAAACATGACAACACTTTAAAGGAAAGTCTTAATGGCGAAAGGCGATGCAGGTCTCTATGTAAATAAAAACACCTATTCAATGGATCACTCAAATAGGCCAGGAATAATATTTTTGTTTGTGTTTGCCCCGGAAATGTCCTTTGATAGAATCTGCCGTTGCAGCAAATCTGCTTTTAATGCCTTCTTCTTGTCCCAAGCCTTCATTTATTGGAATCGCCTTTCCGCAATCATAGTTTCAGTTACTAACACCGCTGATTTTAAAATTGCAATTACTAATTTGTTAAATGATGTTTTGTTCGTACTAATCTTGCATGTTTGCCTTTTTTATTATATCTACTTTTACATGTATATTTAGTGTACCAGTCTTCTCTGTAATGCCTTCAAACCTTAAAACAAATTAAATGAAAGTCTTAACGTTGTATAATTGTTTAATTTTTTGGTCTATTTTTGCAGCGGACGCTTTACTGCTTCTATGGAGAGTTTTGGGATGGGCATCTCTGTGTGGTATGACAAACTTTTGGCCCTCTGCATGTCCCACAGTCACACGTTCCTTTGCCGAGCGAAAATTGCGAGAGGGAAAAAAGTTATACTTCGTGTCACTAGTTGCGTGCAGTGCAGGAAAAGGAAACGCCAGGCGAAGAAAGAAAGGGCGAGCAATAGGAAGACGGGACGGAAGAGGGGGGCGAGGGGAGAAAGGGAGAGCACTAGGAACGTTAGAAAGGAGAGGAGGTTTCTCTCCTCTTCCCCTGCCTTTCTAGTGCTTAGTTTTTCTCCCCACGCCTGGCGTTGACTTCGCCTGTACTGCACGCAACTAGTGACACGGAATATAGGATCTAAATTTGAAAGTTATATATACATATATATATATATATATATATATATATATATATATATATATATATATATATATATATAACTGAGAAGAAAAAAACCCTTAGTGAAAAACAGCAACAACGGACGATTGAATCTTCGACGTTTCGGCCGGAGTCCGGCCTTCGTCAGGAAGCTATATATATAGCTTCCTTATATATAAGCTATATAGTTATATATCAGGAAGCATATATATATATATATATATAGCGTGCTGGATTCGTAAATATGGCAGGATAAATCTAAAAAATCATGGTCCAATCTTTTATAGAAATAAACAATGCATCGGGAAACTCTTGGTACAGCATGTTGTGTCAAGTTCTTGAATTTTATTTTCAGTCCTACAAGTGCCCAGTCTGGAGACTCGGTGTCTGCAGGAGTGGAAAATGCATATGCCTTAAGGCCGATGACCCATCCCTTGAAACAACAACAAAAGAAACAAGTAGGTACCCCGCAATAAAAGCTCCAAAAATGAGTGACCTATATAATTTAAAGTTATAATAATAATAATAATAATAATAATAATAATAATAATAATAATGACTTTATTTTCCATCCGAGCAATGGGGGAGTTTGGAGGAAAAAAGCTGAAGAAATTAGCTTGACGAGCTCCCTTCCCCCCCCCCCCCCCCCCCGCCCCGCCCCCCCGCCCTAAAGTTATATCATGTAGAAAACAAAAAGGAAGACAGTGCAGCACATCGCACAGAAACACTTTTTCAATCATAACAACAAAATTTTTTTTTTCATGAGACTGATTATAAACACCCCACAATCATAGCACCTCGATACTCATGACTTTATACTCATGCTAGAAGAGAAAAACTTCAAATCTGTTTTATGAACATTCTAGATGTATATTGCAATTATTACAGAAATTGAGCAATTCTGGAAGTTTGCGTTTCATCGTTTGCTCCCCAAATTTCACAAATAAATGTTCCATTAGTCAATGCTGCGTGTCGGATATGTGACTGTTCGTTTACATAAACAAGCTAACTGAGTAAGAATAATCGTGTTGTTTTTTGCTTTACGTTGTAGATAATGTGTGTAGATAATCAGCTTGACCCAAACCTTCGCAAAATGCAGGTCATTTCTTTCACAGGCAAAACCCTTCCTGTTCTTTTTGATTACTGTCTAGACAACGCTCTTATTAAACGTGTGTCGGTTGTGCGGGCTCTCGGCGTTTTGCTAGATGAAAAGCTAAACTTCAGCAGTCATGTTAAGATGATCCTGTCAGCCACTTTTAAAGTGTTGGGCATTGTCACTCGCCTTAGTTCTGTGTTTCGCGACCCTTTATGTTTTTTCGTATTGTACAGAAGCCTTATTTTGCCCGAATCATACTTGGCTTCAGTTGTTTGAAACAACCTTAGTGCCACTGCTGCAGCCACGTTAGAGCGTGTCCAAAAACGATTTGCACGTACGTTTCACGCAAGACAAGACCTATCCGAGCCCTACTCATATGTGAATGTGCTCAATCGCTTAGGATTGGTGGAGTTGAAAACAAGACGCGGCAGATATGATCTCCCATCTTTGTTCAAGTGTCTGCATGGGTATTATGACTGTCCTCTTATTGTGTCTTGCATCAATCTAAATGTGCCTGTTAGACATTTTCGCAACAACCGCACGTTTGCCAATAATCTCATGCATTGTTTCTCTCCTTTAGTTCGCATACAGAACTATTTTAATCATATACATACGCGCCTTGAATTTTTTAATGATGACATCACATCATTCAAGAAAACCGTTGACAATCTGATTTAGTGCGTTGTCGTCGGGTCGTTTTCTGGATGTATTGCTTTTGTCGTTTTAACCTTCGTAATATGACTTGCTGCTCTACCGTCCTATAGGCTTGTGGCCGTTGGTAGGCACTGAAAACAAATAAATAAATAAATATATCATATTCAAACAAAATGCATATACATGTTATGCATGTTCATTATGCCATGTTTTTGAAAAAAGTGGTGCAGAAGGGTGATCTTTCGGAACATTTTATGTATTGCTTAACATTTTCTTCTGCACTAAGTAAATCTGCAAATTTTGGAGGGTCCTGTTTCTCCATACCAGATGACAGTAATATACATGCGAATAGAGTAATGTGTCGTGTACGGGAAGTTTGACACTAGTAGGTAAAATCTGTCAATGAGTATAAGTTAAACCTATGATGCTTGATAATTTCGACACGACGTAGTTTGTATCTTCTTCCTAAGCCATCCGCTTCGTTAAGAATACGTCAAGGGTTTTGAAGGCGCTGACTAATTCTATTATTGAATCGAACAAATTCATATCTTCATAAACGCACATATTCTTGTTTTTTGGGGGCAAAATAGGACGGTTATAGATTTCTTGTATTTATTTTGAGCACGTTACTCAGAGTCCATCTTTCCAATGTTACAAGTGTAACATTTGCTCGGGAAATTAGTTTAGAGGGACACTTTGAGTAAAACAACAATGTCGTATCACCTGCAAAAATAACGAAGTCTGTGACGTTATCAATGTTTAAGTATTACTCGTTCAAGTATATGTTAAATAAAAACGAACCCAGGATACTACCTTGCGGTACATCAGATAAAATTGGCTTTATATTGGAGAAGTGGCCATCCAGTTGTACAAATTGCTTTCGACTACGTAGATACGATGTTAAGAGCCCTAAAGCGTCTACGCAAAAACCATAAATCTCCAGCTTTTTTATTAGCAAGTCATAATTCAAATAATGAAAAGCGTAATCCACAAAAATTGCGAGATGTTTTCTCTTCGAAACAATTTAGGATAAACTCTTTCTGGTCTAAAAGGGCTAGTTTTGTTCAACGATGATTCTTGAAACTGAATGGCGCGTCACTCAATATAGAACGCTTGTTGCAGAAATTAGACATCCTAGATAAATCATCACTTCCAGTCCTTCCGAAAAAACAGGCAATATTGACATAGGCCGATAGCCCCCCATATCGTTTTTGTTTCCTTTTTTATACAAGACGGTGACTCTTCCTATTTGAATTCGTTTAGGATAGACGCCTTCTAGTAGATAAAGGTTAAAAATGTCAGCAAGATATGGCGATACCATTTCTAAAACATAGTTTACGGGCGTAATTTCGATACCATCTGCATCGCAGCTTCCATGCTATTTAATCCTAGAAATACAGATGTCACCTCAGTTTCTATTACCGGGCTTAGAAATGAAGACTTGTCATTTATTCCTTTCATATAATTTAAAGCATCACTGTCAAAATTGCCTCTGTCGAGGTTGACAAAGAAGTTATTAAATTAATTATCTAAGCGGGTTCCACTCAATTCTTGATTGTTCAACCAACTTTTTGCGATTGGTTTTGGTTAACAAGAGCGACTCAATGCTGTGATAATTGTTCTCCACGTTGCATCTGCCTTATTTGCGCACTTGGAAAGAGTGTCGCAAAATTGTTTGCTTTTGCATTTCTAAACGCTTTCGCTAATTTGTTGTGATATTGCTTGAACGTTTTAGCAACTCACGATCACGCGTTTCCAAAAACTTTTTTTATATAATCTATTTTTTGCTTGAAATTTGACCAGCTACCCTGGGTTATTCAAGGTTCGCGGCTTTTTGACAGACGGAGTAGCCTATAAAAAGCATTCGCCATACAATTTTTGAAACTTAGTTAAAAATATATTATATGCACGATCTTCGTCTTTTTCTTGGAATATATCACTCCAATTAAGGGAGAGCACTTTTTGCCTGAAAGTGTTTAAGAAGTTCAGTAAAATTTTTAAAAAACAAAGTGACTCAGATTCTATCGCGTTCGACGTGTTTTTTCTTAAACAGAAATAGATACCATGGTGGTCTCTTATGTCTGTACTCATTATTTCAGCCAAAATATGAGAGGTGTGTAGGTTATTTATAAACAAATCAGGCGAAAAACATGTAGGAGTAATTCGGGTAGGTGAGGAGATCACGTTCATACATCCGAATTGTTGTAAAGGTTGTTACAGGTTTCTTTTTGCAGGGGTCGCTGCAAGTATGTTAATATTAAAATCACCGCCCATAATGAAGTTGAATTTATTTTAATTTGCAAAACTCAAAATTCTCTCAAGAAAGTAAAAAAAGGTTTGAAGTTTTCCATATGAAAGCCGATACACGACGGCTACCACGTTTCGATTTATGCACAAAGACAGAACTTCATAATCTTGGTTTACACACAACTAATTAAGCAGCATTCCGCAAGAAAAATTCTGTGTTACCATGAAAGATACACCGCCACCCCGACCGGAAGTCCAATTTAGAACAAAATTATTGTATAACTGTATCATAAAAACTTTTCGATTGTTGGCCCCATGCCGAGTATCACAGTTGCAGCTCCTAGCACAACAATAAAAACCAGAAACCCGCCAACCAGTAAGTTTTCCTGAACCATAATGAAGCCAATGTGTCCAAGTAATTCAACATCCTAAACATTCCTTACCAACAAATGGGTTTTCCTAGCTACAACAACACAGAGTACCACCGGTACAACTTCTAGTACCTCAACGGAAACCACCCCTGTATCAACGAATCCACCTACCAGTAAGCTTTCCAGAACCATAACGAAGCAACTTTGTTCAAGTAATTAACATCCTAAAATTCCTGACCAACAAATGTTTTCAAAGCTACAACTACACAGAGTACCACCGGTACAACTTCTAGTACTTCAACGGAAACCACCCCTGTATCGACGCATCCGCCAACCAGTAAGCTTTCCAGAACCATACCGAAGCTAATTTTGTCCATGGAAGTAAACACTATAAAAGTCCTAACCAACATATGTCTTTTCTTAGCTACAACTACACAAAGTACCACCGGTACAACTTCTAGTACTTCAACGGAAACCATCCCTGTATCAACGAATCCGCCAACCAGTAAGCTTTCCAGAACCATAACGAAGCTAATTTGTCCATGTAATCAAACACTAAAATTCCTAACCAACAATTGTGTTTTCTTAGCTACAACAACACAGAGTACCACCGGTACCACTTCTAGTGCTTCAAGGGAATCCACCCCTGTATCAACGAATCCGCCAACCAGTAAGCTTTCCAGAACCATATCGAAGCAACTTTGTTCAAGTAATTAGCATCCTAAAATTCCTAACCAACAAATGTTTTCATAGCTACAACTACACAGAGTACTACCGGTACAACTTCTAGTGCTTCAACGGATACCACCCCTGTATCAACGAATCCCCCAACCAGTAAGATTTCCATATCCATACCGAAGCTAATTTGGTCCATAGAATTAAACATTCAAAAATTCCTAACCAACAAATGTGTTTTCTTAGCTACAACTACACAGAGTACCACCGGTACAACTTCTAGTACTTCAACGGAAACCACCCCTGTATCAATTAATACGCCAACCAGTAAGCTTTCCAGAACCATACAAACGCTAATTTTGTCCATGGAATTAAACACACAAAGATTCCTAACCAACATATGTTTTCTTAGCTACAACACCACAGAGTACCACCGGTACCACTTCTAGTACTTCAAGGGAAACCACCCCTGTAGCAACGAATCCGCCAACCAGTAAGCTTTCCAGAACCATATCGAAACAACTTTGTTCAAGTAATTAACGTCCTAAAATTCCTAACCAACAAATGTTTTCATGGCTACAACTATGCAGAGTACCACCGGTACAACTTCTGTTAATTCAACGGAAATCCTTACTGTGTCAACGAATCCGCCAACCAGTAAGCTTTAGGGACCCTTACCAAAACGCACTCTTGCATGTAATTAAACAACCTAAAATTCTTAACCAACGAATTTGTTTTCTTATCTACAAGTGCACAGAGTACCACAGGTGCAATTTCTACTACTTCTACAGAAAACACCCCTGTATCAACAAATCTGCCAACCAGCAATCTTTCTAGAAACAAAACGAAGCTAATTTGTAATTGTAATTAAACACCTTAAAATTCCTAACCAAAAATGTATTTTCTTAGCTCCAACTACACAGAGTTCCACCGGTACAACTTCTAGTACTTCAACGGAAACCACCCCTGTATCCACAAATCCGCCAACCAGTAAACTTTCCAGAACCATTACGAAGCTAATTTGTTCATGAAATTAAGCACCCGAAAATTCCTAACCAGCAAATGTGTTTTCTCAGCTACAATTACACAGAGCTCCACCGGTACAGCTTCTAGCACTTCAACGGAAACCACTCCTGTATCAACAAATCCGCCAACCGGTAAGCTCTTCAGAACCAAAACGAAGCTAATTTGTCGATGTAATGAAACACCCTAAAATTCCTAACCAACAAATGTGTTTTCTTAGCTTCAACTACACAGAGTTCCACCGGTACAACTTCAAGTACTTCAACGGAAACCACACCTGTATCAACAAATCCGCCAACCGGTGAGCTTTTCAGAACCATAACGAAGCTAATTTGTCCATGTAATTAAACAACCTACAATTCCTAACCAACAAATGTGTTTTCTTAGCTTCAACTACACAGAGTTCCACCGGTACAACTTCAAGTACTTCAATGGAAACCACTCCTGTATCAACAAATCCGCCAACCGGTAAGCTTTCCAGATTTACAACGAAGCTATTTGTCCATGTAATTAAACAACCTAAAATTCCTAACCAACAAAATGTGTTTTCTTAGCTTCAACTACACAGAGTTCCACCGGTGCAACTTCAAGTACTTCAACGGAAACCACACCTGTGTCAACAAATCCGCCAACCGGTGAGCTTTCCAGAACCACAACGAAGCTAATTTGTCCATGTAATTAAACAACCTACAATTCCTAACCAACAAATGTGTTTTCTTAGCTTCAACTACACAGAGTTCCACCGGTACAACTTCTAGTACTTCAGCGGAAACCACTCCTGTATCAACAAATCCGCCAACCGGTAAGCTTTCCAGAATTACAACGAAGCTATTTGTCCATGTAATTAAACAACCTACAATTCCTAACCAACAAAATGTGTTTTCTTAGCTACAACTACACAGAGTTCCACCGGTACAACTTCTAGTCCTTCAACGGAAATCACTCCTGTATCAACAAATCCGCCAACCGGTAAGCTTTTCAGAATTACAACGAAGCTATTTGTCCATGTAATTAAACAGCCTGAAATTCCTAACCAACAAAATGTGTTTTCTTAGCTACAACTACACAGAGTTCCACCGGTACAACTTCTAGTAGTTCAACGGAAACCACTCCTGTATCAACAAATCCGCCAACCGGTAAGCTTTTCAGAACCAAAACGAAGCTAATTTGTCGATGTAATGAAACACCCTAAAATTCCTAACCAATAAATATGTTTCCTTAGCTACAACTACACAGAGTACCACCGGTACAACTTCTAGTACTTCAACGGAAACCACCCCTGTATCAACGAATCGCCAACTAGTAAGCTTTCCAGAACGATGTTTTGGCGATGTTTTGGGAGCGCCACATAGGTCATAGTAGCTAAAAAGATTAAACATTATCTAGCTTCGTCGCTCCAAAGAGGGTTCGCACTCCCTTGTTCCATGCCCACAGAACTTTACACGGAAAAACACTCAAAACTTTGGCTTAAAACGAAAGAAACACACAAGAGGACGCAACAGACAACGTCTGTGTCGTCTGTTTCGTTTTTTTTTTTGTATGTTTCTTTCGTTTTAAGTCAATGTAGATCACCAACACGCTCAAGTCTTTGAAAAACCTAAACTTGAATGCAAAAAATGGTGCACCCTTTTGGAATGTTTAATGTATTTTGACCCACCTTAGCTGTGACATTACCTGTCATTAAATATCTCGGGGGAGGGGCACCAGATTGTAGAAATGCTTTAAATCGAAATTAGTTCTTTTTTTAAGGAGGGGGAGAAGCAGTTTGAAGGGTGAATATACGCAAATGCTGCATTAACCATCAACCCTTGTACAGGATGGGTTTTGTCGAGTACTAAGACTTCACCATGCCAGGTTCAAATGCAAAAGATCACTATATAAACTGACCAGACAAAGAGCCTGACCTCCATTCGAACAGCTGAGTAACAATCGTTTTATTATTTCTTGTTCCTCGGATTTATAAGCTGATAACCTGGTCGTGATCATGATCATGTCCACGTTAGTACATGATCAATGAGAATCATGATAAACCTGGACGCAGCGGTTTATACCCACTGGGGGGACAATGCAGTCATAAACTCGGAAACCGAGGGGTGATGGATGGTTGAAAAAATACGAATGGTTACAAGTAATTGTATTACTTCTAAAAGTAATCATAATCTTGCGAGTACTACCAAATAAAAGTAGTAAAATAGTTACCAAATTTCTTCAAGAAGTAGTCGACCACAAGTAATTTGATTACTTGCAATGAGTACCATGCAAGTCTGATCCTAACCAACAATATTTTTCCCAGCTTCAACTACAGGTACAATATCTACTACTATGGAAACTACAACAGCATCAACAACTCCGCCGACTAGTAAGTTTTCTAGAACCAGAAAAAAGCTGGTTTACCCAAGTAATTCAAAATCCTAATCAACAAATGTTTTCTTTTTTTTTACTTTTTTTTGCAGCTGCAATTACACTGAGTACCACAGGTGCAGGTTCCAGTACCACCACCCGCCGGTAAGCCTCCAGCGCCACCTCCAGCCATCAGCTGGTAAGTTTCCCCCCCGCCAAGACCAGTGACCCATCAATTCAACATCCTAACCGGCAAGTCTTTTCTTTCCAGGTTGTTCAGCACTGCTTACCACGGGTAGATTCATCTGGGACCAGCACTATGACCAGTAGCTTAAATGGTTCAACGCTTTCAGAAATCCCTTGGGCTGCGAATGCTTCCGTTGCTAACTGAACCAAATTTAACAAGGGTGGCGGCTTGTTTGTGAACAAATTGAAATTGGAATAAAACACTTGGGGGACGCTTAAGCTTCGCCTTTAAAAGTGGAACGTGACAGCGTTATCGGGCCCCGTTCACAAAGCCTTCTTATTAAACCCACGCTCGTTCCTAAGCCGTATAAGCGTGTGTGCGCGGTCTAGTCGGTGCGTAACGCGTCACGGGACGTCACATGACGTTACGTGGTTTTATTAAATTTTTCCATCGAATTTGGCCAGAAAGGTTTCCGATAAATTTAGCGGTAAAGTTTCAAGCCAAATTTAGGGGGTCGATAGGGCCATGGCGTTACAGCCACATGTGACGTCAAGCGGGACTGTGCGTGTTGCATTATGGAAAATTTCGGTCCCACCGACGCCGACGCTGACGCTGGATTTTTTTCCAATGCGAGCTCTTAAACGTAATCGCGTTAAAAGCAACATTGCTGAATTCAACAACTCGAATCTCAGAAATTGCTCCCGATTTGTAGTAATCAATCATCACACTTCGGGACCCTTCGCGGTCACCTTGGGTGTTCCCTAGCTCATTTTTTATTCCTTGTCACGTAAATGGCATTGCAGAGACTTTCGATGATGGGTAAATGTCTGGATGCTTGTTGATGAACATCGGGTTTTTTTATCAAATAAATAAATAAATCATTGTAAAATAAGAGTTGTAAAATAACTAAATGACGACCCGTACTGTTTTCCCATCATCAGTAGCACGAGCAACAAAGCCTGTAACGCCAGCTTGTTAAACTGCTTTATTAATTGCGTCTTTCAAAGTGGTGCTACTACTACTCAGTTCTCCGAAAGCCTGAGGGACCCCTCCGGAACAACGTTCTTGACAAATCGTCCATGTCTCGCCATTCGAAACCAAAGACGTTTTCTGATGGTTCCTTCCCTAACACGGTTGCAACTATCGCCAGAAAACGGAATAGAGTCGTAAAATTCCGGCCCGGAGTTTCACAATGAGAAGAACAGCAGAAACCAGAAGTGTACAGTGACGGGAATATCTTAAGAAACTTTGGGCGTTCCGAGTCTTGAGCATTTCCTTACCACTTCGTAGCCAATAAGATTGAGGCATTTACCAATAAGGACGCCGAATTAAGAAACACGGAGCAAGTGTTTCTTAAAGATTAACCTGCAGCAGAATCGTCTTCTGATGGGAAGAAAACCAGTTCCCAGTTTTTTTCCTTTCCTTCCCTCTCACTCTTTTCTCTTCCTCTCCCTGCAAGAGCAGGTGTCTTACCTACACCCCAGCAGAAAGGAGGGGAATCTCCTTCTTTGTCGAATGGAAAGGAGGAATTGAAAGGGAGTTGCCTCCTTTCTGGCTGCTCGTCGGGCTTTACGCTGTCAGTGACTTTTAGCATGCCGTTAGAGCGAGGTGTGTGGTGAACAAAATTTAAATTACGGATTTAAATTTGCTTTTCATCCCTAACACTGCGCAGAGGTTCATACCTCGATTTCTGCAGTGTCACCAAAACGAACATTTTATTTTTCGGGAGGAGGAGATTACAGGAGGAGGGGCGGTGAAGGGTACGTGGTCGGTTCTCTCCACAGATAAAGCACTATTGTGCGAATAGATCCTTAAACAGGAACACGCTTACTCCAGGTGTTACTGCGTCACAAATAAGAATCGGGAAAGCGACAACCTAACTACAAAACTACAAAACTGGCTACTTGTTTGGTCATTCTGTCAAAAGCGTTTTAATGCGGTAGCTATATAAGCTGGGTGGTGCTATTACTTCGGGTGGTGCCTAGGGCAAGATGACTCTTAGTATTTTAGTGCCTGGGGTGGGTGGTGCTCTTAGTTCAGGTGGTGCCTCGCTAGTGAAAGATCTCATTTGAAAAACAAATGTCTTGGTCCAGTAAGCGCATATGGTCAAATAATCATGTAAGAACATATAGGAACCGTGTAAAACATATAAGAACAATATAAGATTATATAAGACGTTATAAGAAACCCCTTATATGTTTTTTGTATCTTCTTAAATCTTCTTATAAGGGTCTTATATGCTCATACATGATCTTATTTGATCATATGCGCTTATTGAACCAAGAAATCTGTTATGCAAATAAAACTTTTCACTAGGGCTAGGGCAGGATTTGCTATGGAAACAAATGGACCTTTTTCCAGTAAGCGTCTGCGCACGCTCACACCCTTTTCTCTTGACCTTGACCGCCCTTTCGCCATTCTTGGGGGGCACTATTTCTTGCGACACTAATCTGTTCCTATGGGAGAAGGCGAGTCCGGTTGCCCTCCATTTGTAGTTGGCGGCGAAACCGTCATGAGGCACTCCTTACTGGAAAAAGGTCCATTACGTCACACCATTGTCTCTTCGTGACGCTGCAAGCGCTTCCCTTCAGCACCACCCAGATACAAAGTCTTTGCGTTGAATTTTCCGGGTCACCAAGCGAGGAGGAACACACTCTCCTCACCTTTCTATTCCTCGTTCCGCGCCCTCTTTCTACGCCACCTGTTTCTGCTCCTCTCCTTCCTGCCCTTCCCACCCCTCTCCCCTTCCCCGCGCTTTCCCACAGCACCTGTCTCTGCTCCTCCCGTTCCCGCGTGCTGGGTCCCGTTCTCAGTGAACAACAGCGCACTCAGCTTTCAAGCCGGTGAACGGGTTTCGATCGCTCGCATCGGTCGCCGCTTTTATCAATATCGCTTAGCGGTTATGGGCTAACCGATTTCGGTTAGTCCATAAGCGCGGCTTCTGAGGTAGGTTGGCCCTATAAAGCAAGCGCTTTAAAACGTTTGTTCGCTACGCAACGGCACAATTCCTTCATGCAGCATCGCACCGAACGTTCCGCCGCGATTACCGAAGCCCCGCGAGCGCTTTACTCGAGGCCTCGCACAATCACCGAAACTCCCCCCAAAGTAACTTGTCCCAAGAGGATATCTATGCAACGAAGTCGCGCAAACGAAGAACTAGAAAAATCGGAAGTCACAGCCTCCTCCTCATTACCACGGGGAATGAGGCTGAACTCGCAATGATTTATTCATTCATGTGCTTTATCTTCAGTACCCCACAAACAGCTATACACCTTTGTATAGTGATGCATTACTTCTATAATAATGATGGTGGCAGCAGCACCGGCGACAACTAAATCTTATACACAAAAACGTGCTCGGAACCGCCGGTCGTAAACCCATTAATTATATGATTGTTTACCCAGAGGACACACCCAAGGCTCCCAGCAACGCTTGCACTCGCGCTCTTCTTCGCGAACGATGTCTCGACAACAAACTTACAGTCGTAGAGCAGAGCACGACCGAATGGTGTGTGTACCTGACGCTGGAGTTTTCGGGCAAGGAAACGGCCCATTTTATTAGCACAGGCGTCGTGTAAGCGTAGAACGGGTAATGCGATCAGGCCGCTTTTGCGGCGTTACCCGCGCTGTGCTTCGACTACTCTCGGCAACCCCTCGTGATCTCCGTCCTCATCAACCGGCAGGAGTCGTGTCCTTTGCGAGGTGGTCGTGGCTCATCGTGCTGGAATCTCTGTCGACATCAAGGAAGAGGGCTCGTTAGGAATATATGTACGCAGTTTACGTGCTTCCTCGCGGAGGGAGTGAGATGTTGACGCTCCGGTTAATGGTCCCTGCTTGTCCAAATGTTTCACAGTCTGTTCGTTATAAGAAGTTTGCCCGCTAGGCCAAGTTTACTATCTCCTTAAACAAAACAAAACCAAACTGAGAACCGTACCGGTAGTGGGATCGTGTAATTGATAAGCAGACATGTATATGTTACGGAAATAAAGTAACTAAATGCCGTTATTGGCTACTCACTCAAAAAGTAACTTAGTAGGTTACTCGTTGCTACGATCCTATGGGACGCGTTACATCAGCTTGAAAGAAACGCGTTATTTTCTCGTTACTCTGAACGTGTCGTTTTTATGACGCAGTAGCCGCTTCCAGTAATTTCTCGTCGTTAATCATTCCTCGCTTTTTAACGCATTGATTCGGGGATAACTATGGCTGACAAACCGCGTGCACATCTTTTTTTTTTTTTTTTTTATGGTCTACCTACCGTTTTTTTTTTTCGTCGTGCATATTTCAGGTGCGAGATGGGGTGAGAACTAGGTTGGGTAATTGTGTTGTAAAAGCTTCCTTTCATAAGTAATTGACTCGCTAATTCATCAAAAAGTACCGAAAATTTGTTACCCGTTCTTTCTTTTAAAAAAGTAACTAGGTAGTTACTTTGTTGTCGAAAAGGAACTAGGTACAAGTAACGCGTTAGCTGAAACGCCTTACACGTCTGTTCCTAAGTAGTGGCGCACGTTGAAAACTACAGATTTACAGTTTTACTGCGCCACTAAATTGGACGTCCACTGCGATGAGGCCGCGCTGCATGCTCATAAGTTCTCTCCTGAGCTGACAAATGAACAGGCACAAGAGTCTGGCTTGGCGGAATGTTTAGTCTGAGGAAGCACTCGGGAATATGAAGTGCTTTTACTGTGAAAAGGAGGACAGCATGCCAACGTCTCCCTCATAGTTGTTCAAAAAAAAAAAAAAAACACTGTTGAAGTTAACGCACGACTAAGTAGTGACCCACGCAGAACTTACTCGAAGAACATGATTTTTTTTTTTAAAGTCCGCGCCTTCTTCCCAGTGTTAGTGGTAACGTGTTAGAAATAATGGTGTTACCGGTAACGCGTAAAATATTTTCGGTGACGTTGTAGCGTTCTCGTTACATTTTCAAAACAGTAACGCGTAACGCACTTACGTTACTTATTTCGAGTGACGTGTAAGGTAGTTAGGTTTTTCGTCACATCATTGTCCCAACAAAATTTTTAAAAAATTACTGCTTATTTTTTTTGCGTTTTAGGTGCCAAGTTTTCAATTCTTGGACTCCTCGATATCTTCAAAATTTTGTTTTTCTTTTCCCCACGCAAACATTCCCACTTAAAAGGCCGTCCCATACCTAGGAACTTCAACGCAGTGTCGAAAAACGCTATCGTTTCGTAAATAAAATGTAACGTAAAAAGTAACGTGCTTTACTTCTTTATCTGTAACGGTAACGGTAACGCATTCCTGTCATTTGGAGGCAGCATAGGTCTGTAACGCGTTCCTTTTAATTTCAAATACCGAGTAACTTATTTCGTTACTTCTTTTATTTTATCGGTAACGCCTACAACCACTATTCCTCTCTATCTTTTATTATCAAAAGCCACGTACATTTCTGTTCTGCACTCCTCCTCTCCCTCGCCGTCCAGGTTGCATAATGAATAATGTTTTCACAAATACTGCCGGCGCACTTCGATTACTGGCTCTTAAAGGGACACTGACACGGTATTTATGATCGCCGAAGTTTTTATTTGAATACGACCTGGAAGAGGCCAACTACCCAGAACACAATTTGCGCTTCAAGATTCGTTTTCTTTCCGCCCGAAAACCGCCGGTCGAGAATTAGCCGGTTTTAGGCGCGCTCACTCTCTTTTTCCATGGTCACGTGGCGTTCAAACTGATCCTCACCAAATATATTCAAAGTCGTGGGTCATTTAAAGCACATATTCAATATTAAAAATAGAGGAATATGAACTCAAACCTCTGTGACTTCCAAAAAGCTCCAAATGCGTTGATTACAAACAAACAAAGAAACAAAAAAAAAAAATGTCGCACAGACCACAGGAAGTACATGTATAAATTCTACGTCATTCTCAATGTAGCGACGTAACACGGGCTGGACGATGCAATGACGGCACACGACGAACCAACGTTCCGAGTTGCGACGGACGTGGGACCTTTACTTCGGAACTAATTGCCTGCCAAAGAAATATCAAAGAAATGTTTTTGGCGTGTCAGTGTCTTTTTTCAAGGGGCCGTGCAATGATATTAAGTAGGGATGTTTCTCACTTTATAAGAGCTTACTGTAAGTGTGTTGTGTGTATGTTTATACATTTGGAAGTTATTCAGCCCCAATAGGCGTCTGGTGCCTCAGCTGTAGATGAGCAATTTAGTCAGTGCAGTACAACCGCTAGCCTGGAGTCTTTAACGTGCACAACGTAGTAGGGATGCACGACCGCACGCCGGTACGATGTTCATCCAGATTAAAACGGGCAGATAGGTTTGGATTGAACACAGGATCCCCAGGTTCTTCAGCGCGAGCTTTCACTCCATGTGCTCCAAGCTGGTGCTGCAAGCCCACTCGGCCACCGAGCCTAGAGCCACTAAATAAGCTGCGCTTAGAGTATCGGCACTCCGTTCCCCTACATTGTTGTGGGCGCCGCCATTTTGGCTCGTATGCAGAGCAGACGCAACTGCCGATCGTCACGATTCGAAAGTGCGACTTCCTCAGCATTAGATTCGGTGTTAGGAAGGTCACGTAATATTGCTTTGCTCTGCCGCGAACTGTCTAAACATTTGTGGAGGACAGAAAAGCGTTTCCTGTGATTTCAGATAATGCTTCAGATAACTGGCAACCATGATTTTAAGACACAATATGGCCAAGTGTCGTTACTCTGAAGCGTAGCTTATTTAGTGGCACTAACCGAGCCTACTGTGAAGGTGAAGTGGACCTTCGCGCGCTAACTCATCAAACAAAACAAAGAGAAGAAAAGAAGAAGAAAAAAAACGCACACAGCAGCGAAATGTTTTTGACCGTAACCTCCATCCTAATCCTCACTCCAGCCCGTTTCGATCTGGATGAGCTGCGTACCGGCGTGTTGTCGTGTATTACTACAGCTATGCTACTGCGTGATGCACGTTAAAGACCCCGAGTTGGAGGTCGTACTGCACTGGCTATATTTCTTGCCTACAGCGGAGACATCAGACAACCATTGGGGCTGATAACGTGAGAAGCACGAGCGGAGATTCCATCGCTCGGGACAAGTGTGTTTCGACGTCTCGCCGCAGCGGGGCGCCCGTTACATGCCTCTTGTCTGCCGCTCTACCTATTCACTTTCGGCGGCCGCTTCTCGTGGCGATCTTTGTTATACTTCGTTTCACCTTATGTTGTACCGCAGCGAAGGCTAGAAGCGCGAGCTCATAGCGTTGGCAGCCGGAGCTTGTGCCGCCGAGATGTGCCCCACAGCAAGGAGCTCGCGCTTGTAGCCTTTCCTGCGGTACATCATAAGGTGAAACAGAGTATAGTATAAAGGAGGATATGGCACAACACATAAACCAAAGTGCCCCTTCCTCTCTCTTCCCCCTCCCGCTCTCTGGCCGTAGTGAAAATACACCTTATGTCATTTCAAAGGAAACCTAAACCGTGAAATATAGGCGAGCAAAAACCGCGCTGAGCCGCGCGGTCGAGCGCCGTAGCCATAGCCGCTGGCGTCATGTCGTGACCGATTGCAGCGCCGCCACGAAATAGCGCCAGTGACTGTGGCTATGGTCACGCCACTCGGCGCCGCGATACGAAGCAATCCTAACACAAAATGTGTTTTATCAACCGAATTCCACGAGGAACCGTCACGAGGGAGCGTCATAAAAGACGGTCACGTCAATTTCCTCGCTAAATTTGGTGTAAAATTGATATCAATTTGACTCAATTACCTTGATGTCAATTTCCCGGCTAAGTTTAGCAGGAAACATACGTCACGCGAACCCGTCATGTGACCTTAAGTCATGCGGCGTCATTTTTTCCACTAAATTTAGCGGCGAAATTGATGTCATCTGGCGTGACTACGTCACGTGACCTCAAGTAACGTGACGGCAATTTCTGCGATGTGGTAGATTTTGCTATACACACTCTCCGCCCCCCCCCCCCCCCCCCCCCCGGTTCTTGTTGACATGATCAAGCTTTTACAATAATCTACTTACATGTGTTTCACGCCTTACTCATCCCGGTGCAGAAACCACTGTGTACACCAAATCTCACCGTTTGCCCTTTGGGGCTTCCGAAACGAGAGCGTGCTTTCTGCAGGCGCCGTTTCGTCCCAAATAAAGCGGACAAGCGACAACAACGGGAGGAAGCAAGTTTTCTCCGTTCTGCCACACAACAACTCCTCCACGCAGCAACGCACCGCACATTCTTCCGTGATTGCCAAAAGTCCCGCGCGCACTTTTCTCGAAGCCACGCGCACAATCACCGGAAGCTTCCCCAACGTAACCGGTCCCAAGGGCACGTCCCCAACAAAGTCGCAGAAAGAAAACACACAGAAAAGTCACAGCCTCCTCCGCACTAACCCGGGAAGCGATCCCGAACTTGCAACGATGACGGCAGCGGTTGCGACGACTCAAGCCCACACACAAACAAAACTTTACTCGCCACCGCCGGTTTATGGGGACCCATTAATTACATCATTGTTCACCCACAGCGCGCCCTCGAGGCTCCCGGCGCGCACACTCGCGCTCTTTTACACGAACGTCGTCTCGGCGACAAACTAACAGTCATAAGAGCTCCGGAGCACGACCGAGTGTTGTGTACCTGACGCGGGAGTTTTAGCGGCGCAGGGGACGGCCTGCCTTCATTATCCCACCCGTCGTGTAAGCGCGGAACGGGTAATGCGATTGGGTCGTCTTCGCAACATTACCCGCGCCGCAGTCGGTATACTTTGGGCGACTCCTCGTGAGCTTCGTCCTCATCATCTACAGTAGCAGCCGTTTCCTTTTGCGAGATGGTTGTGGCGTATCCTGCTGGAAACTCTTTTGATATCAAAGAGGGGGAAGCTCGTTAGGGATGTACGACTCGTTGGCGTGTATGCGCCCGGCGAAGGGAGTTGGAGGCCCATGTTCCGGTGAATGGGCTCTGCTTGTCCAAATGTCCCACAACAAGTTGGTTCGTTGGATGAGGGTTTCCTACTAGGCCAACGTAATCATACGCGGGGACAACTTTGTGTGGCATTTTCGACGGGGGGAGGACGCGCGTGCGCATGCCGCAACGATAGCATGCGCTCAAGCACGCGCTCCCAGGCCCTTGAGCTACAGAAAGTTGTCCCCGGCTAAAGCTATATTTGTAGACAGGAAAACGAACATGAGAATAATACCGGTGTGCGGTCGTGTAATCGCTACTTCGTTATACACGCTAAGAATGCGCTCTGTTCAGTCCAACTTCTCTGACTAAATGGATATTTTGCTAAATTACCCAAGTACGTATACTTCGTTTCAGCTTAATAAGTCCAGACACAGCCGACGGGCAGTGGGACCACGCAAACAGTGTCTCAAGCGCGAGTTACATTTTTTTTTTTTTGTATATGATTGGTTTAGAGGTGATAGAGTACGTACATAAACATAGTGCGCTTTTGAAGGTGACTTTGAAGGTGACATCAACTCGTAGCGTCGGCTGCACCTGGACTTAACGTTAACGTGAAAAAAACGTTACTTGAACAACTCACTTGGAAAACTGCCATAAAGCCTGCTTTGAAAAAGTGGCTTCGATCCGCACTCGAAAACCGAACTAATGGCGATCGCAACGCCGCCGTTTCTCCTGCAGCGGCCACTCCGGGAACTGCACGTCTGCACGTACCGGTTCAGGTCGAGTCGCGCAAGGGCCGGTGGCGCCATCTCGCAGTGTCATTTCGAAGTAGCGATATAAATGAACTTTCATGTTTGGACTAGCCGCTAAAGGAGGGCGCTGTTATCGTATTTAGTTCGGTCTCGGTGGACGCGATCGGTCCGGGTTCCAAGCGTGAGTTTCCAGATGAGTGTTTTAGTAACGTTGCGTGAAACGAAGTATTGTAGCATGGAGCAAGTGCAGTTGCACGCGCTGCACGTACTTTGGTCTGCACTATATCTATTCTACAGCAAAAATAGAAGAGACGTCTCTTTGAACATACGTTGGTCAACGTGCTATTTTGGGTATTTACTTTCAATAGTTTACGCTGACAAGGCGAGTTAGTGCAGCGCGTGTTTCATACTTATATTGAAGTAAAGAGTTTATACAGTTTAAGATTAAGAATAAAGAAATTATTTAACTTTAATAAATACAGCATGACCGAGAGAAATAAAATTTGTGGTTCGGCTCCCTTGAATTCCACCGTCTTCCAAGCGGTGGGAGAAGTAATTTTTTATTCAACTCCAATACAGCCACGTCAAAATTCAACATGGCGGTCGTCACAGAAAAATGGTCTACTTTCTGCTCCTACGTTGTTTAACTCCGGTATATATTCTCGATTTTAGGGTTACGATGGTTTTTATTGAAGGAAGTGTCCCTAAACTACAAGCTGTCCGTTTTTTTTAGAGCGCAACTCTTAGGCGCCCGTTTCCGGGTTTCCCGGCGTCGGCGTCGGCGTCGGTGTAACCGCGCTAAAATTAGCGAGAAAATTGACGTCACCTGATTTTAACATTAATTCAATTCCCCGCTAAATTTAGCAGGCAAACTGACGTCACGAGACAACACCAATTCAGTTTCCCCGCTAAATTAGCGGGGACAGGGATGGGCAGTATTTCAAATACAAGTACTCGAAATACGTATTTCAAATACTTTGTGTATTTCGCATTTGTATTTAATTACAAATTGGGTAGTGTATTTGACGTGTGTATTTAAATACTAAAACGTGGGTATTTCAAATACAATTGTAATTAAATACAATTTTGTGGGCGAAAATACATCCCTCAAGTTTATTGTCACTGTCCAGAGCAGGAAGAAAACTACGTCCTGCGCCGAATGCAGTCTCCCTCAATCAAGCACAAGCGTTTGGGGACTTTGCGATTACGGTATTAATCCAGGGCAAGAATAGGGACGAAATCGACGTTCACAGGCAGACTGGCTAAATAAGTGCCTGTGACAACTTGTAATGCTTTCCAGCCTGATTTCCATTCATATTTTTGCCTGGAACATTCTGAATGCGCGGGACGTCCAGATTTTTGTAACTGCATGGTGCGAGTTGCAACAACAAAAATTCTCTAGCTAGTGCTGCGCGTCTTGGTCGTCTCGGTTCTTTGTTGGTCTGTACCAGGGGTGGCCAGGCTGACCCGGACTATGAGCTGCAAATAAAACCAAAACAAAATTGTGAGAGCCGCGGTGGGGGGGGGGGGGGGGGGGGGGGGTGGATATGAATGACGTCAACTCGGGCTTCCTCGACCTTCAACATGAAACGATAGGTAACATCCGTTATATAAAGGGGACAAGTATCACCAGCGAGTGACCAAGGCCGCGAGGCTGGACATTTCCTCAACCCCAAGCCAAAGTGCATGCATGGTTTGACAGTCCCTGTCCTTTATGCCTTTCCCCCTAGGGTCCGGCAAACTCCCTCGAACAATGAAAGAAACAGGATCTGTGGAAACATACGAGTGAAAAGAGGTTGGACTGCACGTATGGGGGCACAAGGCTGCCAAACCCCAAGCTGTTCTTCATTCTGAAATCCTTTGGAAACGCGGAAAGGGCGGAAAGGGAGGGGGGGGGGGGTGGAGGGGGAGGGGGGGGGGGGTTCCTTTATGAGGGATCTGCGAGCCGCACTTGGACCAGCGAAGAGCCGCATGTGGATCGCGAGCCGCGGTTTGGCCACCTCTGGTCTATACCAAAATGTAATCGACAAAAGAAGCTGCTTGAAGCTCTGTACTTTTTTCACCTATTACGTCCAAGCTGATTACATTTTTTTAATTATATTTCTATTACGTTACTAGAGCCTCGCACACTAACTCCCGAGTGTGCGATGCAAAATATAATGAGATACCCAGAAACCCGTTGCAGGTGCCGTGAAGTCGCTGACGCAGAATTTGAGGAATGTATTTGGAAAAGTATTTGGAGGGAGACCAAATACATTTGGTTGTATTTGTATCGTGTATTTAAATACTTTTTTTGGAAATGTAATTAGATTTGTAATTAAATACATTTTTGACGAAGTATTTTGTATTTGTATTTTGATACATATTTGCATGTACTTTGCCCATCCCTGAGCGGGGAAAATGAAGTCACATGACTTCGTGTCATGTCACCCATGAACAAATTCAGTTTCTCCGCAAGTTTTAGCAGAAAAATTGACGTCACGTGACCTCAACTGCAATTCAATTTCCCGCTAAATTTAGCGGGAGAATCGACGCCACGTGACCTCAACACCAATTAAGTCTCCCCGCTAAATTTAGCGAGAAAAATGACGTCAGATGACTTGGTGTTCCGTCACCTATGAACAAATTCAGTTACTCCGCTAGATTTAGCGGTAAAATTGACGTCACGTGGCACCAACAGCAATTCAATTCCCCGCTAAATTTAGCGAGAAAATTGACGTCACGTGACCTCAACGCCAATTCAGTTTTCCCGCTAAATTTAGCAGGGAAAATGACGTCACATGACTTCTTACGTCACCTATGAACAAATTCGGTTTCTCCACTAATTTAGCGGGAAAATTGACGTCACGTGCAGAGGAGGAGGGAAGGTACTGAGGAGGAGGAGGATAAGAGAGAGGAGGAGGGTGGAGGGAGGAGGAGAAGGGGAGAGGATGAAGAGAACAGGAGGAGCAAGAAAGAGGGAGGAGGGCCATACCCTCTTCTTTGTACCCTCCCCTCCTCGCCCTTTAGAGCTGCGCTCTAATTTCGTGTTAGGGAGATTTGTAAACGCCTTTAATTTTTTCAGTGCAGAATTAAGACAACTTGCGACATTTCAAGGCCGAGTATGTTTCCGCTGTCTAAACCTTTAGCGCAACAAGCTTGATTTAAAAAAGCGCGTTGTCTTACTCAGCCTGTGCTCTAAAGCCGAAGCCACTCTGCTTATACGTCATAGGAGAGACGCGGTTTTTGCTCGCTGACGTGATGACAGACTTACCAGCGAACATGCCTCGCCTCATGCATGTTTGAAGTATGTCTGTTTTATATATACGCATGCATCAAACATGTCTCCTAACAGATTTCGCATGACCACTCTGGCAGGACCGTCGTACAATATAGAAACATGCATCGTAAAAGCTTCCGCACAGTGTTTTCCATACGATGTTGTAGCAATGTGACCTCGACTTTAAGATACCGTTGATTTGTTCAAGCAGTTGGTGACGCTGACTTGACATGGACGGAATATCTTATACTGCATGCGTCCGTTCGCTAAATGCCGTAGTTTATCATTTTGATTAACACATGCCCGTACTAAGCTCCCCGCCTGCAAAGAAAGTGCAAGAAAGGGCTCGAATAGTTAAAGGGGGGATGAAAAGATTTTTCAAATTATTCCTCTTTAGCTTTCCTCCTCAACTTAAAAGCGAAATGAGAAATTGCTTGGCCGTTACGTAGTATTTCGCCGGATGCGATGACTCCAACCTTCCACCGTGCTTTTTAAGCACAGCTTAAAAGTTGTCATTCTCGAGTGATGATAAGTGCCGTCACGGCACTCAGTGGCCACGAACGCGATTTTCAAATATTCGTTGACGGATTGATTGTTGACGAGCGCATACGTCCGAGTGACGTAGTGCTCTTGTCCAATGCGTGAGCTGGGGTAGGCTGACGTGGTTGGCTACCGCAGACGCATCACAGTCAAAAGGCGGAAAAGTATGGAAGGACAGGAGTTAAAAAATATAGTCCGCCACATTTTGAAACGTTCGTACATTGAAGCGGGCTTTTGGCTTTCAACCCTCGTGTTCTAGTTTCCTTTGGGTCGACCAAACGATATGCGATTTGTAAAACCCCAATCCAAAATAATTTCTCCCAGTTCGAAGTTCATTTCAGGGTACCTTTAAGCAGTATCTACAAGTGGTGCTGTAATGCGCGTTTCGTTTATGCGTTTGTTGATTCAGTTTATGTACACGCACTCAATTATTATGTTCAAGATGCCAAAACGCCACGAGACAATAACTAAATCTTTGGACGGCGGTTTCTCTGGCCCATACAAGTCTATCTCAGCGGAACATTGATCAAAGCCCACGTGCTTAATCCGCCGCAGCCCAAGTTTAATATTTCAAGACGCCGGGTGTTCCTGGCAGATAAAGCACCCCCCACCACGCGTCATAAATCGCACCATGCTTACAGAGTTGCCTCTAAAAAAAAAGTTTACGCAACAACGAATTAAAACAAAAGGAAAGCGATCGGTCGACCACTCCTTTTATACTACACACATCAATATCCAAAACAATGCGTCTTTCTTGGGACGCATCGCATAATAAATGATCACATGTTCTGATCCTTCCATATATTATTCCACTCGCGAATCCCAGTAGACGAAGAATGGGCGGAGAAAAACAAATCATAAAAAAAAAAAACACGACGATGCAGGAGAACATAAATATAGTCTCCTAAATGCACTCCCACATTGCCTTCGGAACAACGTGCTTTCACCGTGCTTTCCATAAACGCATCAATTCACATTGTTTACCGTATACCCTCAAGAGAATGCGTCCGACGACCCACTATAGCTGCTTTCGCGAGGCGTCTTCCGCAGTGACAAATGCGATTTCCTCTCCCCCCTCTCCCACTCCCTGTTCTGTCGGTGCTTATACCCTAAGCTGACAGTGCGGTGTGAGCTACGTGCGCATTCGACCAATCATACGTCGACTTCTCGCCACGTGATCGCGCTTCCGTCCATACCCGCGCGTAGAAAGCGAGGTCAAGTCATGAAAGGGAGGCAATCCGATTTGAGCGGCGACCAGGTAGCTTCCATCACACGATCGGCTTAGAGGTGAATGGTGCGTCGATGTGCGCGCCGCGGGGTACGATCAGCCTTAAACATGGAACCAAAAGAAGCCTTCAGCATCTTCGTCCTGAGACGCCATTAACGTCGATCATATTTCCGGCGTTCCCCGTGCTATGGGTCTACAGGCGTCGAGAGGGTGTGTACTGGTGCGTTTGTTTATCAATGAGCGTTGCTGTGGGCACCGCGAAATTATTTACCTGCATTCGCTTCTCCTCGAACACTGCTACTATAACGAGGCGAGCGAAGAGAATTTGATGTGCGTTAATTGAAGAACGTTTTTGGTTTTTTTTTGCAGATCCGTCGAAGCGAAAAGGATAGATTGGTTTACTCTCCGGGGAGATTTCGTTAATTCGGAGGATCGTAACTTAATCACGATGTTAAAACACTGAGATTGGGAAGAAAACGTGATGATAAATTAGAAGGGGCACAGAAAGGTGACAGACAAGCGTCTCCAAACCTTTTTTTTGTTCCTTCTAATTTATCTTGAAATTTCCTTCCCACTCGAAGGCCTTTTTTAAACATTATGAATAAGACGAAACAGGTCGCCTGCACTTTGACTATTTTCCCGCTATTCGTAACTTCGCTTTGCACAACGTGTATTATATGCCATGTAACTGTGTTCTTGGCAGGCAAATATGCAATGTGTAAATCGCGCTGAAGTATGATGTCCACCGAAAAACATGCGTTAATATTACACGAGATTCTACATCAGTACGAATAAAACCCACGTGATTAATCTAGAAAGGTTAGATCACACAAGTCCCCCCCATATCATACTTAGCAAACAAATAAAAATAAAATGACTTTAAAAAAAAAAAAAAAAAAACACGCACCTTAATTGTGAGTAGGAATTATACTCTTTCTGAAGAAGTTTGTTCTAGTAACTGATTTCATCCGCGAGGAATAAAGAAGAGTGAAACTTGAGCTCGAATTACCATAACCATCCCATAGTCGTTCAAGTGAAATGGTGCCATGGGTACGGTGGCTATAGGTACGCACCGAAATTCAGTGGGACAAAGGTTATGGGAGGACATTGACAACGACATGGACACATGTGTGCCTGAAAAAAACATATTAGTAATAGTACTTATTATTATATCATCGACTACGTCGTTAAAAATAAAAGTACATGCTTTGTCAATCGCATCAAAAAAAAATGAAAAAAAAAAACAGACGAAACTCAACAGACGGTCAGAAAATGAAAAGGAAGGAAAAGAGAAGAGTTCGGCGTTCACTTTTCGATTTCTGCTCTGATGTCTAGGGTTTCATATGCTCTTTAACTGTAGCAAATGGCTTGTTTACTGATGTACTCTCTTCCACTTAGAAAGACGAGAGCTCAACGTGCTTTGGAAGCACGCATGCAGTAGAAACTTTCCAGAAATAACAGCTTATGTTCGGATCTTGATGTAAACTACCCGAGATTGTAGTAAAAGCGGGGAAACTTGGTCGAAGAAAAAGACAGGGGAAAAGAACGTCTCGGGTATTCTATATCATGATCAACATCTACCAGCTCGCCTGCGCACTCACTGTTTTTCATTATGTTCGGAGCCTTTGCGGCTTGCTATACACAATGCAGAAGAGCTAAAATTGAACAGCTACACCTGTCTGTCATAGCTAATTTCCAATGGCAAGTTAACTAGTGTTCCCGTTAATGATTTTGGTGCTGTGGGAGTCCTGCTCTTCCGCATTGCTCTGCTGCTCTGGATGTAACTGAATAAAGCTAGGATGAAGAAACTCGGCCTAAAATAACTCATTAGTGCCATATTAAAAAGGTGTTTTTTTCCACAGTTCTCTAAACAACGCTTGCCAGCAAATATGGGACCTTTACGGCACTTCTGTACCACTAGAGTATTCATGCTTCACTGGTGGGCGCCCAGCAGCATGTGCAGTTGGGGGAAGTGCAGGCCCTCACCATCCAGGGCGGTAGTGTACGGGATGAATGGTGCACAGCTGACAACATGAAACAATTTTCGCAGCATGCCTACACTGTTTGAATGTGATGTCATATCAGTATAAGAGACACGGCTTTTGGGCACTTCCATGGGCGCCGTGCCGCGCTGGTGGCCACCACTCGGTACATGTCACATGCGACTAATGGCAAAGGCTGCTTATATGTGCTACTGCGGGCACTTGGGCTCTTACCTTTGTCTTGCCTAGCCTAGGCAGTTTTGACCAATAAGTGATCACGACAATGTGTGCCCGTGTCTGTCTAGTTCAGTACGCAGAAAATACTACCTTGTGTAGTGGCAAGAACCATCTGCTACTTACTCTTAATTGGACCACGAGACAATTTCTAACTGAGAGCTAAAATGAATTTTAAAAATATTTGCTTCTCTACCTGCACCACCAAACGATGTAACAGCTTTAAACTAATTAAAAATAAATAAATAAAGTCTAACATGACCCAAAAACAAAATTTTGATATAAAAGCCAATCAACAAAGAAAAACAGGGAGGCAGCGAAGCTACTAGATCGGGAACGGGCTTGCGTTTTGTCAGCAGGCTTTTTTCGGGTATAAAACTAGGGTAATAATGGTATAGTTTAAAACATTGTCCATTTAGTTTCGTGCCTCTTGATCCTGCTTCTAGGTTCAGACGACGACGAGGTTTCCTTGTGGCTTCTTTTGCTTGTTTCTTTTTTTTTTTTTTATCTGTAATATAAAAGAAGACAAATATGTAATATTGGGTTTCTTAAAAATTGAATGTTCCTTTATTTTAGTACTTTAGGTTAATCTAAATTACTAATCCAAAATGTTTTGTTTTCATTTTTTTTTCTTTTTACGTTTCCCTTTCTCCCCCCCCCCCCCCCCCCAAACCACTCTTTTTTTTTTTTTTTTTTTTTGATAGACGGGCTTAGGAAGCGTTATAATAATAACAAAACTGGAACGAAAAATCCTGTACTCTCAAATCAAGTTTTCAGGAATGGACAACAAAGACAGACAGTAAAAAAAGAAAAAGAAAATGAGGTTGATCTCTTTTTACAGCACCTCAAGACCAATCACCAACAACTAACAACGTACGAAGAGAAAAGTAATGCTGATGAAAACGGTTAGATGTTTAGCGTCGGTTTCAGAACACAACCTCATATCTTCCAATCTAAAAGAAAAAAAAAATTATAGAAACACATGAGACGAAAACATATAAGTTCTCCTTCGGGGGAAAATGTAAATATGTAAATACCAGAGTATGTATAGCTACGAAAAGATAATCTTTTGTAAAAATATAAATGATCATTGAAATAATTAAAAGCAACGAAGAGATAAAGTAATCCCTCCACCCCACCCCCCCCCCCCCCAAAAAAAAAAAGCAAACGTAAAAATAAGGACAAAGACAAATAATAAATAAAATGAAAACCTACATGAGAATACAGGGATACGCAGATATACATAATTAGGTAAATAAATCATGAAAAGAGAATAAGATTCGTCATTTCTGTTTTCAATTCATTTTCCTGTATACCAGTACGAAAATTCTAAACAAGAACAAGGCAACTTCCTCGTCGTCAAGAACACCGAAGACAAGAGGCAAGACTAAGCGGAACAGCAATTAATAATTTAATACCAAAAAAAAAAACGAAACACAATTAATCATAAATGCCCGCAAGATTTTTTCAAGTTCATTCCAATGCCAAGGTTGAGCTGCCTCTCTGTTTTACTTTTTAATTGGCTTGAAGAACTAAAGAAACTTTTGGCCAATTACGGCCCTCATTTTTTATTTTATATCGGATTAAAACTGTAATACCGTCTGGTGGTGCAGGTCGAGAGAAACAGTTTATTTCCTTTATTTTTAACTCTCACTTAAAGATTGAGTAATTGATTCTGTCGGGGGAATCGGTGGCCGAGTGGGCTAGCGCACACCATCTCGGAGCACGTTGAGCGAAAGCTCGCCCTGCAGAACCCAGGGATCTTGGGTTGAATCCCCACCCCTGCCCGTTTCGATCTGGATGACCATCGTACCAGCGTGAGGTCGTGTATCTCTTCTGCGTGGTGCATGCTAAAAGACCCCAGGCTAGCCGTCGTACTGCACTGGCTAAATTGCTCATCTACAGTGGGTAACAATGTCGACGTGTTCTGGTATACTAAACTCTTGCTGTATAAACAACTAACGACTAACTTTTACAGCGGAGCTGTTAAGGGCTAGGCTCCCCAGAATCGTCTCTACCAGCAAACAAAAATGATGACATTGAACTGTGGACAGCTACCGCCATCAATGAGCGATGTCGGCAACCAGACAACTGATTGCCGCCGTCGCTCATATATGGCGGCAACCTCCGAATGAAGAAAGGCGCACATCTTCGAAGGAAGATGTGCGCAGCAGCGCGAATGGTTCCACAACCGCCGCGAAGCCGCTATCGCCTGATGTTCTACTGTGTCGTGCGCTTCAGATTCCCTTGCAAAAAAGGTGCAGATCGCACGCCTGGAAAGTTACCGCCGAAAACAGAAGCTACAGCTCCGCTGCTCTTCCTTCTTCACCAAAGTGGAAAGGCTGAGGTCTTTTTTTTTTTTTTTATCACAGTCTGTCATGGTCCAATTAAGAGTAAAAGTAGCGCGCCTGTGGCAGCGGCATTGGTGGCGCGGCGTGCTGGGTCCGTAGTGGAAAATAGATAACACTATTGATAATCTCATTATGCCTGGTGAGAAGCCCAGACCCTGGAACTGGTCTTAGGTCCTCCTAACCTGTTGTTTGGGGTCTTCTCTGTGGATGGCTGTTTGTCGCGGGTGGTTAATGGAAGCCCAGGGAAGGAAACTGGCTCACTCCCACTGATCTTGTTGTGGGTCTTCCAATTGCCATTGGTTGCGGCAATTGGACTAAACCCTGACAGACTGGGATCTCAAGCCGAAGGTGGAGGACTTGGATACCCGAGTGCAGAATATGAAGGAAAATATGCAAAAGGTGCACGCCAACGATTTCGCCCTGTTCAACAGGCAATGCCCAGCTAGGTGCGTCCTGCTCCCACAGCCTTTTGCACAAAAGGTTTTTGGAAGTGGACATTCTATATACATTCCAGACATCTATTCTGGAACTGGCGAGCCAGATCTGTCTTAGTGTCATTCCTGTGTCAATTTTGAAGTTGTGGGTGGCTGTGGTGTTGCCGGGAATGTTTGCCGGAAACTGGCCACCGTTGGAATACATGACTGCAGACACATGCAGTCTTTTCGCAAGGTAATATTGGGTCTCGTTTCTTGTTCGACACAAAACTCGACTAAGCACGTGTGGACTGCCTCTGCACCATATGTACACTTAAGTTTTTGTGAGTCTCGATGAGATGTCCGCTTGCTAGAAACATCAACACGAACGGACCTAGAACAGCCACCTCGGGAGCTACCGACCAGGCACAATAATTTTTACGTCAAATTCTTCGACCTTCCTTATATATGCACAGTGCAGATAGCGTTCACAGTTTTAGGAAATTGTTGAAATGTTCAGAAAAGCGGTCACTTTGGGTAAAGCCGATTCTTGGGCGAGTTGGTACTGAAATTTTGAGAACATGACGGCGCTTCAAGAAAGGGACGAGAGTAAGAACGAGACAACACAATGCGCTAACTTTAACTGTTTAATCCTAAGAAAAGTAAAGGGTATAAATACTCTGCAACATCGAGCCATTCAACCAATTTCATGCCACGCCAATGCTCGCAAGAACTATGTCTTTTTTTCACCCAAATCGATCGACACCACGCTGACACATCGAACACATCGATCCCCGTAGTTTTTTCATCAGGCCTGCCTCTATGATTTTCCTTACCGTCTTATCTCTATGTTTTCTAATAATAGTGCACAAATTAAATTCAGGTTTGCACCCACAGTCATGGCAGCACAGCCAAAAAGTGAGGGGGCGGCGCGACGGTCATTTGTCAATGCACTGCCATGACTGTGCGTGCAAGCCTGAATTTAATTTGTGCGCTGTTGTTAGAAAACAAAGAGATAAGAAGGTAAGTGAAATTATAGAGGCAGACATGATTAAAAAAAACTACGGGAATCGATGTGTCAGCGTGGCACCAATCGATTTGGCCGGCAAAGAGACGCAGTTCTTGTGAGAATTGGCGTGGAATGGGATTGGTTGAATGGCGCGATGACGCAGAGTATTTAGACCCCTGCTTTAGTGAGGATTTACATTTGAAGTTAGCGCATTGTGTTGTCTTACTCTCTTCCCTGTCTTAAAGCGGTATCATGTTCTCACAGTGTCACTTTGGGCCACAGGATCCAGCACAGTTCACCATGATTACAGTATGGCAAAGCTGCAACCACGGACCATGAGTGGCCACCAGAATGACACTTGCGACAGCGCTCATGCGTGATATATGTCAATGACGCGACATAGGTGCAAGCCATGAATCATGGAGATGAATCCATATTGTTTTCCTACCTACCATTTGGTGGTGGTGGAGCTGTCACTTGTGCTGGGTCCTCACTAGCACCTTTGGTGACAGCAGATGAATCCTGCATAATCCAATTAAACACGAGTTAATGCAAAGCAAATGGACAGCCTTTCTAGTTATGCGTTCATGTAATGCACTATTTCCTGCGCCTTAGACGGGATGCGCAGGTCTAGAGAAATTAACCCGCGAGCTTGAACGCTACGATCCCAGTTTTCGAAGAAACATTACGATGTAGCATGCACTCTTGCAAAGTCAATACGATCAAAAACAATGCGGTGCCTGCTCCCTACCAGTAGGCAGTTTTAGCAGAACGTTACCATGTTCTACAGTGGCCACGGTACTGCTTTAGGCCCGCGCTGAAGAGCATGCTTCAAAGTCACAGCGCTAGCTCCCGCTAGCAATTCTGCTGCGCACGACAACGCTACCTAAAAGTGCATATTAGGGAGTTTTCGTAGACCGCGCTGCCCCTTCCGCTAAGCGTTCCGCAACGAAGAAGTGGCAACTGCGCCTGCGCGCCGATAGCCTTGACTGTGGAGTTCCCGCTATCGTAGCGGGTTGCGGAGGGCCTTGCGGGACGGCGAAAACGATCTACGAAAACTCCCTATTGTGATTCCCAGCACTTACCGAAAGTGCAGCCGAAATGGCGTGTGGCAACGGACGGCGCGCCTTCTTCCGCTTCCTATGCGAGGAATCTTCTCCTCGGCGCCAGGAGTCTGCCCTAATCCTCGAGTTCAGCGACGACACTCGGTTTACCGATACGCAACCGATACGTGACAGCCTTTACAAAAGCCTATTTGGACAGCAAAAATTCCAAAGTAAGGCAAATCTCCGTACAGACACACAAGCACTTTACGCGAAACATCACGCCGTCGGCCATAACGATTCATTCCGATCGCTATGCATCTCATGTAGTTCACGCGTTGCGATCACCTAAATGGTATTACTTATGTAAAAATACATAATTGAGGCAACTTAAACTTAACACCGGTACTTTTATTTACATTGTACCGAAGTCTACATTTTGAGGACTAAAAAATGTTGATTTTAGAAGACTTTCCGCTTTGGGGCTTCGCATTTTCCTTTAGGGACATTTTTGGGCTCAAAACCCCGATGAAGTTTCAACTCAATCGCCACTCTTCATTGACGTCATCAACGAACCGCGACGGAGTTCCCTGCCTGCCAGTTAAGTTCGCCGGCGATTGAGATTAGGCTCCTCCCACCGGTGACGTCATGATGGAGTTTCGCCGTCGCTTTCCCCAGCATAGGCACGCAGGTTGCTCAAGTAGGTAGTCGTAAAGATGCGCCCACGATATGTTCGGCAGATTTGTCATTTCTTTTGGGGAAAGAGTGCTCTTTCTTTTCACCCATGGGATCAGGAAAGCATGTCGATCTCGTATATTTGAGGAGGTATGCATTCCCACCGGCGTTCGAATCGCAACCGCTTTGCAGATACGGTTGAGTGGCCACTGTGAATGCGGCGTTAGTCCTCAGCGCTGTGACTTTACAGGTACGCACTACTCACTGTGGGTTCTCATAAACAAGCAAAACAATATATATATATATATATATATATATATATATATATATATATATATATATATATATATATATATATATATATATATATATATATATATATATATATATATATATATATATATATCCAAGCGGAAGCAACATAATCCCCTCGGAAGTTCGGTCATGTTTCTTTTTTGTTTACTGATTTTGTGAGTCCGATATTATACATGGGTGGCACAACGTCACATCGCATACTTTTGACCACCATGTAGAAGGAGGAGAGGAAAGCTGTTTTTTGTAAGAATTTTGAGTGACGGTTTGATCTTCGATAATCTTCTGGGAGGAGAATAGCGACGCCTGTGCAAATCCGGGAGGCACAAAAAAGTGGATCCTGATAAGAAGGGAGCTCGTTCTTCCCCTCTTCTCTGGTGGTCATCGGAGCGATCTTTGAATGGCACCACGTGCAATTCATGTATACGTTTTTTTGTTTCTTTCTAAAATAAGGAGTGTGATTAAAAGTCTTGCTTTATTCTTTAATATGATCGGGTTGTTCTGAAAACATTCAGCGATCCTCTTCTATTTTGGCCTAAGCTGAGACTCCACATATCAGGACACCATTTATTTTTAACCGTTTTCAGTCGCCGAGTCGCCTTCATAAAATGAACCGCAGCAATTTACGGACGTGTTCAATTTTCCTAGACCGAATCATAAATAAATTCGTTAGCATCTCCGATATTCCTGAAAGGGAATATTTAGACTGTTCATACTTCAGATCCATCTTAGTACGTCTACGCATGCATACACGATATTTGTTAGAACTTGTTAAAGAGCTTTAATTGACTTCCTTTTTTACCAAGGTGCCCCCTACTTCAAAGCACAAATTCAACAAGCGCTGCAGAGTCATTAATTCACTGCGCAGGCTAAACTGAAAACTTGTTATTAAAAATTTGAATATTTCCGCCGAATGCGTTTGAGCTTGTTGGTATGCGCGAAAGACGTACGCCATTTCGTGATTTAATGATGTTAGCTCGGCTGTCTACTCGTTATTGATTCCGTGAAAATCCTAAATCAGAATAGAGTACCTTTTGAAGTCGGTTCCTGTTATCGCGAGACGCTCCTGGGTTAATTAACAAGTTTAATTCAACTTGCATATCTGGCGCTCTTCGTCGCTGCTACGTTACAGACAGTTTCGTTTTTGGAGTAATGGTTTTTAGGGAATTGCGTCGGAGCTTCGGGCCGCTTGGGTGCATTTTCTTATGCGTAAATTCTCTTTGATTCAATATTCAAGCAGTGACAGGGTTGTAAACGTAGTACCGTTGATGATTGATTCAATGATGACTGAGTCCTACCAAATTTCGACATCAGACTTAAAAAAAAGTAAGCTAATTTTGTATTTTTTTTCTCTGAAATACTTCACGAAGTATGCATAATACCGCGGATCACTGACAACGTAAGAAATTCCAGGCGTGGAGAGTTCCGAGGATCTATTTATAGCTCCGAAGACGAGTTAAGATCGCTGCGTTAGTCGAAAAGAACGTCGAAGTACGAACCACAAATACATTGGGTCACGCCCTGCGTTTTTCAGACAGCCGGTGACTATGAAATAGTCACCGACTGTTTGAAACATCGCGCGACGCAGCCTCTGCTGCGTCGCGCGATGACAGCGCAGCAGAGGTTGGTTGCGCTATCTCTCCACGGGGCGCGGTGCCGCCGGGGCCGAGAGGCGCTCCGATAGCAAACCGAAACTTAAAAACCCGTCGAATTTGTACGGTTTGTCAGAAAGCCGTAAAATGCTTCGCGTGCTTCTATCGTTGTGAAATTTCTTGATTTAGTGTTTTTCGATGCTGCTGGGCAATTTTCTAATTTATACCATGCGCTTAAGCACAATATTAAAATAATTAACAGCTTAATTATTCCTGACTTTAATAACTTTCCTAAATGGGCCTCTGGCCCAGGACCGAAACGCCACACGCCATTTTCGTTGCGGTGAGTAGTTTTCGCAGGAGCGATTTGACCTGCGTTTTCTGAAACACCCTGTATAAGAACATATAAAAAACATATAAGGAGCTATGGAAGAAATATATAAGAACATATAAGAACCATATAAGAAACTCATAGGCAACTTCTTCCAAGTATCTTATATGGTTCTTATATGCTCTTATATATCTCACAAAGATATATATAGTTTTGATAACGTTCTTATATGTCCTTATATATATTGTATGATTAATGCGTGTTTCTTGGACACAGAATTTTCCCATACAAATGAATTTTTTTCAATTGGGTCTTTCTTTGTTCAAGCCTTGTGTATCCGAAAAATACAACGTTTGGTTTGAATTGTCATTTCCATGCTCCCACAGTGCACTTCTACATCCACTGGATTTCTGGCCATGCTTTGATCTAAGTCAACGAACAAGCCCCTTTGCTCTCCCGAGTCATGTCTATTCTAAGACTTGTGTTCAACTGGCCTAAATCCTATGAGCCCCAACTAAAACATACCAAAACCAGCAACAACGCGCCGACATTCTCTTACAACTCCGCGAAACCAGGTTCACCCTCATAACATCGCCACTCACCCTCTCCCGACAGCAGGCCACCAACCTACATCAAGCTCATACCTAGGCTCCACACTCCCCACAATATACTCACCTCTTCCGAGACGCTCAAGGGACAGCCCTTATGTCCTGGCTACCCCAACAAATATACCTACTGGCACTGCCTGCATGCACAGTCATCCATCCGCTGTACACTTTCCACACACCCTTCCAGGCTACGACCCACCACGTGGCAAGGGTGGCTATCTCCAACGGATGAATAATCAACAGGCTTCCGCCATCTTCGACGCCATATTTGACGATCGAAGAGGATTTGAAAGCATTAGATGATGCTGCCAGCCCTCTGTGATACCCTTTTCCGCACCCTCTTTTACATGCCTCCTCCTGAATCCCCTTGAAACATTGAACGAAGGGTCATTAAATATGTTTTCTCACTCTTTCCCTCTCTCTCTCTCTCATTTCCAGGTGAAATAGACGCTGAATCCAGGTCTCCAAAAGCTTCTTCAGCTTCCAGACTCTCTACAGCTGGACTTTCTGACAACAGAGGAGAACAGGACGAACAGCAAGCATTCGAACGTGTTATGCGGAAGATGCTGCACTAGTTGCTGAAAATGTCGAAACTGCGGAGGGTGACCGTTAGAGTGAGAAAAAACTTCATGCATTTTAGCTTGCAGTCAATTCGATTTAGCCAAAATCTCAATTTTAGAGCCTGTAAAACGTAAATTGTCGACAAGGAACTAATAACGGGCTAGACACCTCAAGCGCTCTGTGGTGTCTGTTCTTCCTCTGTCCTTGTCTTAAAGTTCAATCATGTTTTCTCACAAAGAGACCTCACTTACGTTAGTTGTACATTACTTGAGTGGTATTATAAACAAGTCCACAGGTACCATCAGTTGTGTTTGCTAAAATACTATCCGAATCCAGCAAAGGCCAAATGCGAGCAGTGTTAGCAGATATAAATAAATAACTGATAGATGCCTGTGTTCCTTCTTCCTTTACTTTGCCCCTGTGCCTGGGCTGTCTAAATTGTGATTCTCTCTCTATGTCCCAAACTATATTTAACATGTTGCTCGAGCAGCGTGCAGCTTTTATGCTTCGGCGTTTTTGTTTAGAAGAAGAGATACAATTAAAAAAATAAAACGAAATAGTATACATAACTCGTCAATTCATCCAGACCATCAGCAGCATTGATTGTATGAGGTGTAAATTTATCGTGATGCTTCCGCAGGTGTGACCATATTTCTTTCATTTCATACACCAACTGTGATTCGTGCGCTGCCTGCCTTGCCATTCATGCCTGAAATGTTAGTCGACGTTTCACCTGTGGACATACCTCAATAAAAGCCCATATGAAAGTTGACACTTCCTACGATAAACGCGCACAAAAGAACTTTCAGCCTTGCCACTCTGTTGAAGAAGGAAGACCAGCGAAGCTGTACTATGGTGGAAATGAAGTAATGGCCGGCCGCAAGTCGGCAAGCCAGACTGGAAAGGCTGGACAGCTGCCGCCACCTATGAACGACGGCGGAAACCAGACAAACGGCAAGCCGGTTTGACACCGACGCTTATAGATGGCGGCAGCTGTCCAGAGTTTCGTGTCATCCTTTGTTTGCTGACGGACACGATTCTGGGGAAACTAACCCTTAACAGCTCCGCTGTAAAAGTAAATAGAAACTAGCGCGCCGACAGCTAACGTTCGTCACAGCCTCCACAAGGCAAGGGGGGGAGTCAGGGAAAAATTCTGGCCCCGGCGTGACGTCACCCCGGTTCGCCGTAAGGGGGCGCCACGCTAATTTCTCCAGGCTAATAGACCCTTCTCTTTGCAAACGCCACGAGGCGGTGTTCCAGTCACTGACGTCCCAGCGAACTTCCGGTTCATAAAAATAATCAACAAAGCCCACTATAAAACCGCTACTTGAAACGTCGATGAACCATTTAACTAACAGTTCTCCAGGCAAACGCCAAAACGACCAAGAAGAGCGAGATATGTTCAAATGTTTCGAATATTCTTGTAAACCAACTTGACTCCTGAAAGACGTTAAATCGTATAGCCGAAGGCCTTCGCTAAATCTCCAACTTTTCTGTCCGTGTAGAATTTATGCTTTCTAGCACTGGTGGCATAAGCAGACTCGACAGGCTTGCAAAGACTGCGCGACCGGAAGTCGCTTGGGACGCAAGAGAAAGTTTATATTTATAAGCAGTAAAAGGGTCTTATATATAAAATTGTATTGACACTCTATTGAAAGGTATAGAGTAGACCAAGTAACCGGGGAACAATAAAACAAAATAAAACATGGGCACTACAACAGGGCCAAAAACAACCGTCAGGAGCGCCACTATCCCGGAAAGGGGTAATAAGAGTGGGGCATTTTCGTTTGGCCACCCCGCTCTCTGTGAGCCATCTCAAATTCATAATTACAAAGTGTCTTAAAAAAATAATAATAATTTCCCGTACACCGACATGTTTTAGGCATATACCTGATCACTCCATGCAAGCATTGACCATTCTTTATTGATGTCTAACAACAACAACTTAGAAACAAGATTTTTTTGTTGTTGTTGTTTTTTTTTTCAAACAAAACGGCGTTTTAGCAAATGTCAAAGAGCTATGTAATTGAGCGTACGGGTTTTCATTGCCTCGGTCTTATTGTGCTACTCCCGGCGCTGAAGATTGACGGCAATAGCGGCATTGAGAATTCATTTTGAGGCAAAGAGACGAACGAAGAATGATATTATTATGGAGAATGTTGCAGAAAAAAAAAGAAGTTTGATCAGTTCACTGTGTGAACAGCACTGAAGACGCTTACATTAACAAAAAACGCTGTCAGTGTGATGACGGGTCGCCACCATCTATTGGTGGCTCGTTCAGACTGAGTTCCAAATGGACCTTTTCCAAATACCGATGGCACCAGGCGGTGGCTGCACGAACTAAAAATCGAGGAAGTGACCTACCTGCGCTACCAATCGACAATGGGAGCTGCGCTACCAGTTGCTTCGCTCTCTGAGCTGCGTCGCGTGCCCAACGCGACTTTAAAGAGGGAAATCCGTAGCGTCCACCAAAACGTCGTGTTTTTCTCTCTGCCCACTTTTTTTTTTTGTGTAACACAATTACATATATGCTGCAATTACGTGTTCTACTCGTCGATCTACAGCCTCATTCCGAATTTCGTCGATTTTTCGTGCCGAGTTCCACCGCTTGGCATCGGGCGCTCGCGCGTGCGCAGAACGCTTCTCGGAAAAGGTCCATTCTGATACCACTTTCTGGTTGCCAGACTCCTAGTGGTGCTGGCTAGAATGGCGGCGTTTCGCCCCCTTGCCGACGCTAGCGCCGCCGTGTGGTCGCGTATACCAAACTCTCCCATAGCGTTGTGGAGAAGTTTCGTGATCAGTAGCATATTGAAGGACTCTGCTTGTACTAGTAAGAATAGTGCACTGCGTCAGAAAGTTCTCCGGACATTTATATGTACTAATTAGTCTGAGAATGTGCGACATGTTGCTTCTCCCCTTTCCTCGTCAAGTTGGTTTCAATTGAAGCGCGTTGAACTGAGCTGACAGTAGGGAGTTTTTGTAGATCGTTTTCGCCGTCCCGCAAGGCCCTCCGCAACCCGCTACGATAGCGGGAACTCCACAGTCAAGGCTATCGGCGCGCAGGCGCAGTAGCAACTTCTTCGTTGCGGAACGCTTAGCGGAGGGGGCAACGCGGTGTACGAAAACTCCCTAGTTTCTCGATTTGCTGGTACGGGAGTGTTCACGCCTCTGGAGCATATCCTAAGGTGGAACGAACAATATCGTCTAGACTCCATTGGGCAATTCCTCCGAACGTTGTCCCCAGAGGCATATCGGTGACCGTATACCACCGCTGCCGGAGACACTGAGAGGGTTTCGTATTGTTTCGAAGGCGCTGCGAGAAAGTATAGGTAGGATTTTTCACGCTGGATGGTTTGGTCAATCTCCCCGTTTCACAAGGTTGCCAGTTGCGACATATGTCTGCGTCCGAGAATATTGCGTCCTCTCCGGATGAACAATGTCGCGCTGTGGTATGAGATTCATGGTCTTTGTATATCGGCGTCTTTCTGTGTGGCGCCGCCAAGAGTTCGCGCCATATTTTGCACAGTCTGTTATTAAAGACGCATGCAGCCTAAGAAATCCGCTGCGTCTACTTCCGCGCAAAGCACTTGGGATAGCCAACAAGTTGCTCTGTGACACCGATCATGATGAAACGGTGTGTTCAGCGTCACGTCAAATACTTTTTATTCCCAGCCTAGTCATTCTTTATTTTGTATTCTTTATTTTTACATTACCCCGTAGCGCGCAAAAGCATGATTGGAAAAAAAAAGAAAAAAAGTCCTTGTTATGGCAGCACATTTGCACTTGCGACGACCAGTTCCACTCTCCAATGGTTTTAACAAAAAGAAAAAAAGACTCCACATACATGTTTGTTTTGGCGCTGTACATAATACCGTTCTTTTAAGTATATGTCTCGCTGTTAATTCCCGTTTCATTTTTTATTATTATTAAATCTAAAACTGTAATCGCATTCTTTTTTTTTTTTTCTTTTTTCCGGTGAGCGCAAAGTACTTTTAGTTAACATTTCTATGCTAATATAAAACTACATATTTTCTACCACACTTTTTCAAGGACGAACTTATAGCAGCCCTATTTTTAATTTTTTTTTCAAGTTAGTCAATCAATGTTAATACCCAAGTTCATTCATTATCAACTTAATATCTAAAGATGCAAATGCGAATGAAAAAAAAAATTGGTGGTCTCATTTTTCTGTTAAATGTTTCGAGTAATTTACGTTTACGCCGAAATGTTTCCGCATCAATTCCAGCTGTAGCGGTAACTTTAAAATCGCGCGTCGAACACGGACTGCCCGCGCCATCTGTGTGTGACTGGTGGAACCCGGTACGAGGAAACATTCAATATGTCGCGTCTCGGCGACAGTTTTTTATCAATGAAATGCTACGATGGCGTTCGTGGTAATACGTTTTTATTGAGAGTGTTATCAGACGATGCGGTTATTTCTTCAGTGCTCTCGCACCAAGAGTCTGTGGTAAAAGAACCCGCAAACAAGAAAGTATACCTGAAAAAAACAAAGCAACAAAACAAACGTTATTGTTAATCATTAATCATCCTTCGCTTTGGGGTTATCATCAGGTACCGGTGAAAAGAATAGGAGATGAGGAAAAGCGTTAATGAGATTCTAGAAACAGAGCATTGATATGGTTACACTGCGAACACCGATAAATGCTCTACCTTTTTTTCCGTTTTGATCAATCAATTTTAGTTAGTAACAGATACATACAGGTATAAATCCCTGCATAAGCGTAGTGTCGCGACAGTGCATCGTCATATTTAGTTTCAAAATACATATATATTGTACCACAGGCCTCTCCCAAGTCAAAATAAAGGAGACAGTATGCACATGTCATTTCCCTATTTTCTCTTTAACCGCTCCCTGTACGATTTGTATATACATATATATATATATAGTTTCTTTTTTTAGCTTTTCAGATTTTTTTTTTTTTTTTAAAGCCGTGAAAATTACATTTGTGCGGTTTGTTCAGGTGAGTTATACGGCCAGGGAGACATTATGTGGGTGGCACATTTTTGTAATAAGTCGGCTAAATAATTAATATGTGTTAATTAAAATTTTATTTATTGAAAATATACATATGGTTCCAATTAGAATCTTACTGAGCGTCATCGAAAACCACTAAATCTTTAAACATTTTTAGAACGACTTGAAGCTCGTGGCAAACGCAGGGGCGCACCAAAGTTACCACTCGTGAAGCATATATATATATATATATATATATATATATATATAGATAGATATATATATATACCTCGTCGGATTATGCGATTTTACTTATACTTTTATTCTATATATTGCATCGAAGATTCAACCGACTCGTTAACATAGTGTTTCCACAAGAACAACACATATACCATTTTTATCTCTTCCTTTCCCGCTCCCCTTATTATTGTTCCTCGTTCCTTTCACATAACCATATTGCTGAACGCACTTGTTAATGCCCTTCACATTGAGCACATTAAGGTTGCTAATATTTGTAATAGAAGTTTATTGTACCATCTATGTACGGCCTCTAGATTTTTTAACAATATCGCGCAGACGCCGACCGCTCGACAGATCAGCGCCTTACCGCGGCGTGAAACAGCAACTCAGCGAGGCTATATGTCTTCTGCCATACGCGCGTAGTCTCTCTGAACTGCTCTTTCACGCCGCGAGATGGCGCTATCTACCGGCCGGTCGGCGTTCGCGTAATATTGGTAAAAAATCTGGGGGTTGTACATAGTATCATCTGATAGCTTTCCCTTTCTCGGTTAATACAAACGGTGTTTTTTTAACCTTTTTTGGGTTACTCATTGAGAAGGGTGGGCAGTATCGCTCCCAAATCGTCATGTGGTCTCAATCAAAAAAGGGCGTTTACCATTTTTGCCACTGTTATGGCACCCGAATTAGAGCATGATAACAATGCCATTTGGCTTTCAACTCCTTACCTGCACACACAACACACACACATAAAGAGGAACTTTCTTCGAATCATGCCATTTCAGTGATTCATACTTGATTACCGAGTAATCAACGTAAAATTGTACCAAATATTAAAAAAAAAAAAAATTCAATAAACTTTCCTTCGATAAACACTCACCTCAATGAGAGCAAAAGCAAACATTAGGGTTGATGTTACCGGATCCATCATCTGAAAGAGAAAAGCAATCATATATGCAACCGTTCTGATGCCTAGCTGTACGACAGTTATCAGATGGATGTTATGTCGTTCGCTTTGTCCAGGTATACAGTTTTCAAAGAGCTCACTGCATTCGACACAAAGTAAATGCTGTCTTCCGGGATGAGCTAACCATGTTTTAATCAACAAAATAAAAAAAAAAACACACACACAGACATACACAATATGCTACATAACTTTATGGGAAATTTTCAAAAAATCGCTTTTAGGATTAGCGAGCGATAAAGTTCTAAAGGAAAGAAATGAGAGAGAACAGACGGGCGACCTGGTGATATCTCAACATCTTGGAAATCAGAGTTCGAGGAACAAAAGTGTGCCGTTCTCCGTTCTCGGGTTTCCAGGCTGTTGACCCTTTCACAACTTTGGAATCTAAGCCCAACTTCATCAAATTTGGGAACCATGATGAGGCGAAGTTTCTTTGTGTTTACAACGATAACTTAAGGATAGATATCAGTTCTCCTCCCCCCTTCCCTCTTTTTTTCGAAATGATGTATTATCATCACGTGAAACCGTGACGTCACGGACACGTCGTGTCACGTGACGTAACGATGTAGCGAGACGACACGAGACATCCCGGTGGCATATGACATCAACATGTCAGGTGACAACGCTCGTCTGACCTCATCTATCTAGCAGATATAAATGTGTGCGTCACCCTCCACGCAGGGCGCTAGGTGTACATGTGTGAAAGACACATGAGGATACATTATTAGAGTTCGATAAGCTGTCGCTGACTACGTAATGACTGCACTCTGGATTCGCAGAGGGTCTCTAATCCGGACTCTTTTGGAAAAAAAATGTCGGCGAGGGATTCGACCACCGTGATTGGCCGGCGCCAAGGTTCAAGCGCGGCGCCGGCCAATCACGGCCGCCGGATTCCTCGCCAATTTTCTCGCCAAGTTTTGCTATTTTTCCGCGTTGTGAAACACAAGGTTAGCTTCTTTGAGCAGACGTCGTAAGCCTGCACAAAAATACAGTATGGGAATAGACTCGTAAATAATGGAAATAAAAAAAAAATTTCTTAATAAATACCAAAAAAAAAAAAAAAGAAGTTAAGTTTTGAAAGGTCGAATGATCCCAAGTGGCCATTACGTCAACGCCGACGGCGAACACGTTTTCAGAGCGCGAGCTTCTACACGATCTTTCCGCCTGCGTCGGCTACGAAGAATTCACTCAAAGGAATCGCAAAAACCGGTTTGGTAATGCGTGACCCTATACTTTAAGCCCAGTAATGAGGTATAGGTGGTGAATCATCTGTTTTGCGAAATTATTGAATAAAGCATTTACTGAATCAAAAAAACGTTCCACCTAGTGACAAAAAAAGTAAAATTGATGCTTGCTAAGTGGGTTAATATAAATGGCACAAAAAGAAACAGTCAGAGAAATTCGTTCGAATCTGTCCCTTCTATGGTTTCGATAAATCAAACGTTCAGATTTATCATAGCCACGAGCTGTTGTTGCCATTTTTTAATATTATTTCAACGAGAGGAAAAACGTTAAAATTCCATGACCTACAAAAAAAAATTTATATATATATATTTTTTTTATAATAACCGATGTATGGCATATTCAACAAATGCTCATACATTGCCTGTCCTAAATATAAATTTAACCGAAAAATGTTGTCTTACGCGTGGGTTTACAGCCGTCCAGACCGCAGCTCCGACAAGCCATAAAATATATGGCACCATCACGATCATCCAGGGAATCATCAAGGTGGACAGCTTCTGTTAAATTGAACACAACAAAAATGGCATTTAACGGGGCAAGCGTTTCTTGTTTTGTAAATTTAAATATAATTTACCAGTGAACCTTGCGAACTGCAACACAAAACAAAAATACAACTTAATGACAAATTTCTTTCTAAGACTTTCAAGGAATGAACGCAGTGATAAATAAAAATGGCGTTCCATAATAATATAAAAATGCTCCAGATTGGTGTTTTTCTTTTTACAGACAGACATGTAGCTTTTAACAATGAAAGAAAAGACAATGTGTAACTATTTTTCTGTCGCAAACTTCCACGAAGAAGTTCATCTTTTTTTTCTTTTTTTTTTTTTTTTTGTCAAATTTTTTTTTTCTTTATGAATGTTAAATTACCGAATTGTTCAAGCGTACTAAATTTATTCGCTGGTATTTGGCGTTGGAGGGGGAAGAAAAACTTCGAGGCTCGTCAAAATAAAAAGAAGACAGGCTATGTGATGCAGGCAACAAATATCCGTTTTACGTACATGAAGTCAATCCAATTGCGAAAGCAAAGTATTTAGTCGAAAGAATCAGCGTCTGGCTTTTACTTTATATGTTGTCCTTCCAACCGGTAGCGTGGCCGAGTGGTCTAAGGCGCTGGTTTTAGGCACCAGTCTCCCCGGAGGCGTGGGTTCGAATCCCACCGCTGCCAGACGTTTTATTGCCTGTATTCTAGAATTAATACACCTTTATATTGCTTACAAGTACTTGATAATCACCGTATTTAACACCTATCAAAGGCTATTTTTTTTTTTTTTTGTATGAATTATCTTGCTTTTTTCTCAGCGAAGTTTATTACTTTTGCGCAGCAAACAAGATACTTAGCGGCTTAGTTTCTCAGTACTCATTTAGTTTCTGCGTCGTTTATACTGGTGGGTGAGGCTTCGTAAATTGGTGAGGGCTTCGTAAATTGCAATAATCAAATAATTTTTTTTTTTTTCAGATATGAACGGGGTTGTGCGTAAAAGCTGCGGTGCGCAGAGTCCATGCCAGTCCACGTGCCCCTACGATAATTAGCTACGAGCGTGCAGGAAAAACATAAAAAGCAACATAAACACAAGCCGCATAAAGTAAATTTTTAAATGTTCATTGGTATAGAAACGCATACAAATTCGAAAAATATAAAAAAAAAGTTATTCGAGGGAAAAAATATGCCCACATTGTAAGAGAATAGACTACTTAAGGTAAATATAAGTATTACAAACGCTGTTTCACTAACGAGGAATGGTAACAAACCGAGCATAACGGGAAATGTTTATTCCGCGATGCAAGGTTGGTCAACTGTACGCAGAAATCTAACAAATCTAGCTTCAGTGACTTTACAGATCAACTATTTCTTTTTCGTTTGCCATGAGTCAGGTCAATCAAGAACAAACATCTACTCACTAAAGTTTATCAATAGCGTAACGTTTAATAAATGTTCTTAATGTCAATACTAATAATTTGTGTTTAGCATTGAAATTATTATTAGCATAGTGATTGAAACTGAAGAACCACAGGGTGTGACTTATTATTCATCGCACTTTCATTGGATGAGGACAGAGTGATAATAAAATGCCAGGAACTCGCCACGCCGGGCATTTCTACAGTTGTCAGTAACTTTGGCAATATTAACTTATTTTTATGCACTAAAGCACACTCACCTCTGAACATTAGAAGATGTTTCTCGAAGACTTCGCAAGGTGTTACATTTTTTGTATCGATTCTTCAATATTTAATTGGACTCATGACATCAAAGCCTTACGTGAATTTGTGTGAACGATATTATAAGATAATATAAAATATTATATTTTTATGCTATTTAAGCTTTCGTAGGTTCTACCAATATGCAATAGATAATCGTAATTCCATTAAACCTCTGCTACCATAACTCGTACGGTACCCGCCAAAAAGGGAAGCAAGGAAATGCACTGATCGCTTACATCGCCGACTCCTTTCAGGAAAAGCAGAGACGCAATCAGAAGCATCGAGGACATGCCAATCCATGTCAGGTGGAAATCGGAAAACTCTGAAAAGACATAAGATACAGTTACTTTGTTGGAAATGTTGTGAGGAGTCTACAATTGTCATCGAATTCAGGAAATCTTATAATAAAACAAAAAGCTTTTTTTTTTTTTTATCGACAGCACATGCAAATTAAAGATCACAAACCGTGATGACATCTAAACACAAACATTATGAAACAATTAAAATAGCAAATTGTATGCGCCTATTCCTGAAGAACACAAAATCCGAAATGTAAAACAAAAACATTCAAACTGCGTATAGGTGCTGAAAATGTGATTAAGACCACATCTTTCTGTACTATTTAATTGCGGAGTTAGTCAATCTCTTCTCATCTGCTTTTTTTTTTTTTTTTTTTTTTTCTCGGAAACTATATTGAGCGCATCTTACATATTCGCTTTTCTTTAGAAACAACACAGAGAACTGCACACGTTTCCCAATGATACTTGGCGACTTCAGGGTCACACATAGGGTCCATTACATTTACAGACCTAGCGCTGATGAAGTCACGTCTTATAGCGAAACGTCGGCTATAACGAAACGTCACCTATAAGGTTGCAAAACAAAAAAAGTTTTTTGCCAACCAGAGGACGAAATATCAGACGTCGATCAGAGCAAAATACTCTTCATCCGTCTCACATAAAGATTCACAGTGGTGCAGGACCGTTTAGTGAAGATGATACCTCCAACACCTAGCGTTGCTCATTTTGCTTCTCAATCGCTAAAAATTCGATATGCATTGCGTGACTCAACTTACAAAAGTAGAATAGTATCAATTCACTTCTTTGAACAAATACCTTACCATGAGACAACAAATGGTTGGGACACATTCACGCAATGTACTAAAGTTGTCGAATCTTCACACAAAACACGAGCTGGGAAATATACATACTCAAGATTTCACGTTTTCAAAACTTGCCGCGTTGAAACACAACGCAGGTTCTAAAATAATATTAATAGTACTATAGTAATAATAATAATAATGATGTACATGGGGCGATACAAACTCCAACAGTGGAAATCAGGAAGCAAGAAGAGCGAACATACTAAGCCAAGCCCTGCGTTTCTTACATTATCCATGACTGTATCAAGTATTGCATATTTCTTACCGGATTCGGCGTACGAGGCAGATCCGGCCAGGATAATCGCGATTGATTGAATCTGAAACAAAAACGCACGACAGCTATCAGATGTTGCCTTCCCAAACATTATCTGACCGACTTCTCAAACCATAAAAAGAATTTGCCCAGTGCGTGGAATGCTCTACTTCAAGACTCTGCGTGAACCCCAAGAACCCCTTAATATAATATTTTAAAAAATCGCGCATCTTGGACCTCCTGCGAGGGAACCTTGAAAGAGACGAAAACAAGCATCAGGTAAAGGTGTTCTGGAAAGGTTTGGGCTCGTGTTTGTGAGCACGGTTCAAACTTCCGCATTCTCATGAACCCAGTCAATTCGCCTACACTCCTATCTATCCCTTCTAGCGATTTAGCATTTCGCACTCTCAGGAGCTTGACGGTGTATGTACTGTCCTGCGATATGCTCTGAACGCCCGTTAATGGCATTCTTTGGAAACATTTGAAAACATACCGAAAAACGAGTTGTAGCGTGCTGCAATGGCCGCGCGATTTCACCGGCAAAAGGAGTGGGCGTCTCAGCGCACTGACATTATACGACCGTACTGGGTACCACAAAATCGTCTGATCGGAATTTAAGGCACGGTTGGTTTTTCGAGTGCACAACGTCACACGTAATACGTTAAATGTAGTTCTTCGCATCGCAGTTCAAACAAGGCATGAAAAACCAACTAGCCCAGTTCCAAGCACCATGGAATGAGGTGGAGGTTCTGAGAGTGTACAAAACAAGGTGGCGAAAATCAGCAAAGATTGTCTACATCGCAAAACAAATCTTTTGCTTTGTTTTAATGCGTACAACTTCCTTTTCAAGGAGGCGTCATCGTTTCATTGACATATTAAGATCCGAGTAATATATGAACTAGAACCATATCTTTGATGTAAGCTTTGATGCTTGCCGACCCTAAGATAATTCTAAAAATCAAATTGAAAAAAAAAGGACCAGCCATATACACACTCTAAGATATGTGTTTGCCAATCAGCCAATCACTGCAACCTACGGAGAGAGCTCGGCGACTGATGGACCTGAACATAATGTTTAGAAACAGAAAAACAGTTTGGAGAACATAATAGCGCTTCACGGCAGGGACGAAGGGTAGGAACGAGACAACACAATGCGCTAACTTCAACTGGTTTAATCGTCAGAAAATCAAAGGTATAAATACTCTGCATCATCGCGCCATTCAACCAATCCCAAGCCACGCCACTGATCGCAAGAACTGTATCTCTTTGTCTGCCAAATCGATCGACGCCACGCTGACACATCGATCCCCGTAGTTTCTTATCAGGTCCGCCTCTATAATTTCCCTTACCGTCTTATCTCTATGTTTTCTAATGACAGTGCACAAATTAAATTCAGGTTTGCACCCACAGTCATGGCAGTGCATCGACAAATGACCGTCACGCTGTCCGCTCACTTTTAGGTTGTGAGCGGACAGCGTGACGGTCATTTGTCGATGCACTGCCATGACTGTGGGTGCAAACCTGAATTTAGTTTGTGCACTGTTATTAGAAAACATAGAGATAAGACGGTAAGGGAAATTATAGAGGCGGACCTGATAAGAAACTACGGGGATCGATGTGTCAGCGTGGCGTCGATCGATTTGGCAGACAAAGAGATACAGTTCTTGCGATCAGTGGCGTGGCTTGGGATTGGTTGAATGGCGCGATGATGCAGAGTATTTATACCTTTGATTTTCTGACGATTAAACCAGTTGAAGTTAGCGCATTGTGTTGTCTCGTTCCTACCCTTCGTCCCTGCCGTGAAGCGCTATTATGTTCTCCAAGTTTCAGTACCAACTCGCCCAAGAATCCGCATTACTCAGAAAAACGGTGTCTGCACTGTGTGACGTAAACACCTGAAACGTGTGGGCAACCTGGGGATTCCAAGGGTTTGGCCCAGGAGGTTGCCCCTCCAAAAATCATGAGTGGTCATCTTCACCACGAGGGGGTCAAGGGGGCTCGGCCCCTGATAAAGGGCCGTCGCAGCGTATGCGCGGAGGCTGTTGGGATCGCGGCGCAGGCGATAGTGGTCATTGAATGTTTACGTGTTGGTGAACCAGTGTGCTGTGTCATTCCCCGAGACGGGTAGCAGCAAGGGAAATCCCACAAACGTTATGCTCGGTGTCAGCGCAGACTGCACCCACCCCCCTTTTTTGGTCTAAAGTTCTAAACATCATTTCAGCTCCGTCAATCGCCGAGCACTCCTTCCGTAGATTGGAGCGACCGTCTGTCCAAAGTTCTCTGCGGAAAAATATGCCCACAGGATCCTTTTTTTGTTTTGTTTTTATTGCAGGGTTCGATAGTAGCAGAGAGTGGCAAAAAGACTTACCACCGAGAGTAATCCAATGAGGATGTTGCCGGTCCTAAGCTCCAGAAATCCAAACACAGACTGCATCTTTCGTACGAGCTTTTTGCTCTCATCTGCAACCCCGCCGTGTGCTGTTGTTGTTTTGTTCTTCTCCTAGTCTTCACGACGCACTGTACCTCCGCTTCCCGGATATGACGTAGACAGTTCGCGATATCGCGAACGTCGAGTTCCACTTCCGTCTTTAGCAGCATAGAGCGTTCACGACGAGAGCTTCATTTCTGGGTGCAAACTCTCGGAAATTCCCGCGAATCTCATTATCGCTCCTCAACCAATGAAATTGCGACACTGACCGGTGAGAATCGTTAACATAATAAGCCACACCCCGCATTTCCTAACCTGTCAGTGACTACAGTCACTGACAGGTTAGGAAATGCGAGGCGTGGCTTATTCAGTTATTATGTTAAAGTTTCTTACCGGTCAATGCCGCAATTTCATCTTAGAGGGGCATATATTTTCAGTCATCTTAAATTGTGAGCGCACAAAATAAACAGATGATAAAGATGATGATGATGAATCATGGCAATTACCGCTGCCATTAACTGAAGGGATTCGAGGAAGATTCATACAAGCGTGTTTCAAGGACATCGCGGAGCAGTAATACGGGCCGAAAATGACTCGTAATTTGTTACGGATTACCGTTAAAAGTGCGTTTCAAATTCGTTACTACAATCGACACGGAAAAGAAACAAACAGGATATCATCTGAAATGAAACTACACCGAAAGGGTCAAAAAGCCTTTGAAGCAGTCGTGGGTCTTCTTAAAACCTAAAGGTCCAAAGTTTTATATATAGTTTCACGAAGTACAGTCTCTGACAATACGAAAGGCCCATTCGCCGAGGCAGTTAATTCGCCATTGCTAAGCACGCTTTAGTCGGAGCCACTTAAATTTTTAGAGAAAAAATTGAGCGAGGGTTCGTTTATTTTGTTGCAACAAGTGATCTGGGATTCGCCAAAGCAACTTCATCTGCACACTGCACAATCATCAGGTGAGCACGTTTTAGACGCTGCTCAAGGAACCAAAAATTATTTTAAAAAAAATAAATGCAAATAAGCTGAGTTTTACTCGCAAGAGAATGCTTTCATGTTTAGTACACCTGAATGTTCGGAAACGTGAGGATTAATTAAATCATATCGTCAACACCACGTGAAAAACCCAGGTGGTCTACGTGCGCTTATAATGATAATTATATTGAAGCTATGAAATATAGAAAACAATAAAGGCTTTTGGAAAGTCCGCACCAACACCTGTTCCCCATTGCTTGATCACGTGCTTTGAGCATATATTGGGCACGAGTGCTGACGTCAGCGCTCGGCAAGGACTCGGATCCAATCACGCGCTTCGTGCCCAAGGGTTGATGGATGCTAACGGCTGTGCCCTTTATATCGGGCGGCAGCTTGCGCCACCTGGTCTAGTTGTACGTCATTCAGTTCACCCTAGATAATTTCCTCCAGGTTTTCAAACTCTTCTTGCCAATGTTGCTTGATGAACTTTTGCGAAGTATTTTTCATGTAGCTTAATATATTCCCCAATGGGTTTATGCAGTGCTATTTACAATACCTGTGATGCCCTAAATACAAAACGGTGCAATCATTCTTTTTTTTTTTTTTTTTTTTTTTTTTTTGTTGCCGCGTGAGTTATGAGTTGTGAGGAATGTTGCACTGTTTGATGAGTCAGATAACAACGAAAGGATTGTGAAAGAAATTATTTTATGATCGGCTAAGAATGTCTACAAATATGCTGCGAAAGTTGTACTGCGAGTCAAAACTAAATGATATATTACTTGTTTCATTACTTTCCAGGTGAAGTTAGAAAATGCAGTTGCAGTATACAAGCAGAAGCGAAGTTCTAACGGGTCGACCTAATAAATCTCGGTAAATGGGTTCCTTCCCAGTCTTAAGTTGGGCGAGCACAGAAAACAATTATTTAGAGCTGACGTGTTGAGCGATCAACGCGGCTATAAGCGCCTTCCCAGCGATTATCATCCATGCCAAAAGTGACGAGTCACTGGACTGTTGACGCATGCACGGCATATGATATGCTACACAAGAGTGCTCCCACAATTGGCACAGTGTTTTGGGCCGAACTTTGGCTTCCGTCTGGGAAGTGAGGGCCTCAGAAAGCCAACAGAAGACGTGGTAGAGCCAAACTTGACCTTCTTTAGCCAGAGTCTGCAGGTATCTTGGCCCTAATTCGCCAAACAAATGAAAGAGTTAAGCTTCACTTTCAGTTGTTCAGTTTTTTTTTTCTTTGTTTTCTTTATCTGTTAATTTTGGTTTAAGCACTGAGTGCCAGATCTAGACTTCCCTGCTAGTTCTTCGCTTCATACGTGGCACCAAGTCTGGCACTTAAGCAACTATGTGTCAAACCAGAGAAACGCCACAAAACAAATTCGGCAGAGACACTTAAGGCTGCTTACGTGTAGGAATGCGAAAGCCTTCCTACACGGAGCGCATTCCTACAAGCAACACGCCACGTCCTTTCGCACACGGCGCACCGGCGGTAATATCATCACGCTCCCCCACTGCGCATGCGCGGCGAACGCTGCCAGCTTCACGACGGTTTCCGTGACGAAGCATTGCGTTGCTGTGCTTTTCTTTGTGTTTTATTGGGAATGGGAATTCAGGGGCCGTTTTTCTGCTGCAGACGGTTGCGGACAACGGGTAGAGACAACGCCACCTTCGCTCTATGGGACAGTTAATGCTTTAGCATTCAAAGGTACTCTGGAACACTAAAGCCTTTGAGAAAAACCGTTTTAGACTCAAGCTAGGCTCCTAGGATTGCCAAGCTTGTGTCAAATTGGGCTTTTTCCAGGTATAGGCTACCTGGGCCATTGCGCACGTATAGATCCCAATAAAGATGGCAGCGTGCAGAAACTGTTTCTTGCGAGGGTCTATACAAGGGGTGGTTTATCCTTTTTCTGTTTCTAATTCGTGTCGCAAATGTAACCCGAGTTTAAGGTGGGAACTGGGTGGTTGGTGTACACGATACTCACAACGAAACTATAAATGACGTTACTAAAGTGTTGCACAAAATAAGAATTTTGACCCGAGTAATCGCTGAACTTCATTCGATTGATTATTACCATTCATTGGTCTGGTCTGTAGGTTGGCGACATTGTTAAACTATTTCCAAACCCTAAATATAGAAATATACATTCGGGAAATGCAATTCCCAATTCTCTTATAGGTATAGAATGGAGTAAGTTTTAGACAATTCTTTATTTTTGTCTTTTTATGCGATTGGTGGTGTCAAATTATGGGAGCGAAAGCAGCGTTTTACTGGTAACTTCACGAAGTAGTTATGTAACTAAAAAAAAAAAAAACGTTAGATGTGCGGTATTTAATGATAAAAACACCTTAGTGCTAAAAAAAAGCGCTAAGGTGTTTCACTGATCCTTTTTTTTATTATTATTATTTTTACTGAAGAAAGATAGAAAACGGAGCGGAGAGTTAATGAAAAACAAATACTATCCAGAAACAACCTAAGCAGAAACTACAGTGTCTCTTTTAGACAATTTATTTATACGTATTTTTGTACAAGTTACCAATAGAACACTATTTCTTAAATAATGCAGAAAATGACAAGCTTATGAGATTAAGTTTTACCGACAGACTGACAAAGTCAAAGTATCTACACTTCACTCACTTTTCCCACCCATCATAATAAATAGCAGTATTACATACATACATTCCATTCAATTCGACCAATCACTCCGCTAATAAAGCAATCGGCGATTAATCAATTAATCGAACGATCGAGAAGTCATCTGATTCATTTCGTAGCTTTAACCACTACTTGTTCCTAAGTCAAGAAGCAACGAAGATAAATGTCTCGTCCCTTTTCGCGAAAATTAAGGCCGTTACACTGATGTAAGGAAAAACTAACTAGTCACAAGTGCGTTACTTTAACTAGCTGTGTTAACGACTAATTAAATCCGGCTATTTCATATGGCCTGCCTCATTAACACCCCCAAAAGTTGGCAAGAAGAGGAACGATGGAGAAGCAATAAAACGATAACAAACATAACGCAAGAGAACTGAACGAGCAACCTTCACACCAGAGATGCCAACCGAACCTTACAGAGCGTTCTCCCGACTTTATCCCTACAATAGCACCATAACATCAAGAACAAACAAACAAGAACCAACACCGCGCAGTTTTGTCTCCTTTTCTTTTTTCGCACAGCAAAGAACGGTCGCTATTTCTGGAACCGCCACACCACACACACCCCTCCCAGTCTTCGAAAGCCGCCTTGGAAACTTTTTTTTCTGCTTTCGAGACTGTCACACTCTTCGTTTGCGAAGACTCGGAGCGTGAAGGGCTGGGTGTTTAGGGAGAGTTTTTCTTTCTCGTTCCTTGTCTACGCCACATTTTGTCCGATTTGTCACTCGCTTGGTGCGAGACTAGGGGATCGACTCTTCGAGACTTCGTCAGAGCAAGCTCGTTGCAGCAAGTCGAGCGTCCACCACTATAGACTTCCCGTGTTGTCCCCCCAACTCTTTCGCGAAAAGCGTTTGGGTAGGCAGGATTCAACGAAACGGAACAACACCTCGCTTCCTCAACTAAAGCGGGTGAGTGGAACTTTCGCCTATTGCCCCCCATTTTCTACCTCGGGGGACGCAGTGACGTACACCGTCTGTCATAAATTAGTCGGCTCCGAAGCTGTTATGTCGTTCGCTGTTGTTTTTGTTTTTGTTTCTTTAAAATTCACCTCAACGAGCTCAGACATACACAAGTTCGCCAACTCTACCAAAACACGGTTGACTGAACGAGTCGCAGCAGTGCTGAGTTCGCTTTCGATTTCAGCTGGCGTAATTTACGCTCGGTGTTTCTTTATGATTAATACCATTTTTGATTTCTTGTTTCTGTTGCATCTTCTGGGTGTTGTATACGATTTTGGTTCCACCAGCCGAACCTCTTCAAATGAACAGTACGTGCGCCGATTGTGCTTTGTCGCACCACACGTGAGCAGAGCACACTCGTTTGTCGCAAGTTGACGACAATGCAACTTTGTAAATACTGTCGACAATAGGAATAAGTCTTTGCGTTCGTCATGTCTTAGAACACACTTTTATAAACTTTGCCGGCAGCGTGAGTCACATTTATTTAGCGTTCCTTTTTTTGTTCCATATAGTATCTGTATTTGTTTGCATTCGTGACTTTTTGTATTCATGCAAACTTCTATTTTAGTTCTGTTCAACGTAACCTTCTGTGTGCGTCATTTTTTTTATTAGCACACTCTATTCTTTATGACGCCCTCTCTATGTAATGTCCCTTCCTTGCCTTTAAAGGTATTTAGATACATAAAAATGAATATATATATATATATATATACTATAAAGACATGTACTACTTCATATACTATGAAGTAGTACAATATACTACTTCATATACTGTGAAGAAGGTTCAAGGGATCAGTTCTATTAGCTTCAAGTTGCGTGTCCCTAAAATTTTCGGAATTTGTCATGCGAACAAAACGTGACCACGAATATATATTTCAATGTACTTAACATGTCAGATCCAGCAAATCAGCCGGGTAAGTTGCAAGCTTCAGAGCGTCGGCAACTTTTGTAGAATTGGTAGGGAAAAACCGAATTGCAGACAGCAAAACAGAGGATCTCAGGAAGATTTTTTCCTTAGATTTTTACTTCATTTTAAGGCTACATAAATCTGCTTCTGACCCTCTGAGATGTAATGGCCCCCATGATCACGTTGTTAGAAGCTGATAAAGACACGTTTTCAAGGTTTTGGCCTACGGGTTTACCAAGAAAACGAATTCTCACACTCTGCACAAATCCGAAGAGAAAAACAAATAGTCACAGAGGTCTATTTAAGGTTAAATAACAAAATAAATTGCACTTTATGGCAAGCAAAATAAACACTGAAGAAATAAAAATACCATATCGCGAGGTAAATAAATGATAAATAAGTAAGGGGTCAGTGGCCACGTTCATATCGGGTTTGTGCTAAACCATCTGGGAATTATATAGATATAGGGAACGACCAAGGCGGCATAGATGTCATACACACGGTAAAAAAATAAAGTAGAAAAACGCCGTCAAAATTCGATTAAAAATAAAACTCGGAAACATCAACACACACAAAAAAAAAAAATTAGTTGGCAGCGGTGGGATTCGAACCCACGCCTCCGAAGAGACTGGTGCCTTAAACCAGCGCCTTAGACCGCTCGGCCACGCTACCGGTGATGGGAGAGGATAAAATATGTGCTTTTTAACAATGATGGGCGCAAAAAGTTTAACTAATGCTTTTGTTGCATATTTATATTCCTAATTCAGCCCGAGTAATTTTTTTTTTCTATTTTTACATTGTTTTTTTTTACCCGGATTTATTATTTATATTTCGGACTAAATGCACTTGACGGCTTTCAAGCAAGAAAAGTAGCGAACAGTGCCTGCCAGCTTCATCGAGTCACCAAAAGATGGCCGCACGACACCGCCGAATATCTGAGTGCCTAGATCACAGAGTGGTTCCCACAACTCGATTGCGATACGAGCTGCGAGGAGGTGCGAAGCCGTTGATCGTCTGCATGCATCTCGGCCTTTCCACCGGTGTTTTTCCTCGTCATGGAACAACGCAACGCATGCACATCTGCGACCTATACGTCCGCCATTAAACTGCAAATGGCTTTCCGTGGCTTCAGTTGCTCCCTCTCTTAAACCTGGGCTCTCTATGAGTATCGACATCGACTGCGAACGGCAACGGGAGGTGGGAGTTGGCTACAAGCTGCCGTCCGCCAGCTGTAAACAAAATAAAACGAACCCACAACAGCTGACACATGGAGGCCTCTCTCCCGCGGCGAGATAGCGAACAGCGCAACGGCGGAGTGCCGTGTGCCGTCGTCGCGGCTAGTTGCCCCCCCCGAGGTCGGCAATCGCGACGCCGGCGTCGCCCCGTTCACGCATTCGGTAGCCCTGACTGGCGTTTCGCCGTTGTTGATACTGCTAACATTTGATGGAAGAACAACGGCTGCATCGACGGAGTACTCCACGGTGAGTGCACCAAGCGTGTAGCGACTGTGGGACTCTATCTCGTTCGTAATAAGCGTTTACTTGGGCAGATCTCTTGACACGGAAAGCGACTAACCCACACCTGCCGGGCTGGTTAATTAGTTCAATGTTTTGTCGCTAGGGCGTTGCAATCGCGCGAGGCGCGCTATTTGAACGGTTCTTAGGATGGACTAGGCGTGCTTAGTCGTCAGAAAAAGATGGAGTCTGGAAAAAGGTGTATAGTTATGATTATTAAGGCACATTCATTACCATTTAAATTAAACTGAACTGTAGGAAATTGGAAGGCTCATTCGAGATTTGTGCGACTTCAAAATTGGAAGAAAAAGTTTACTTACTATTGTCTCGGCGTCACCTGATTATTATTTATTGTGCGGCTAATTAGTAACTCAGGGTGAAGTCAAAACTCCGCAAGACTGAGTTCACTGGAAGTATCAGAAGATAAAAGGAATCACGGAAAACATAATTTGATATAAACTACGATTGTGTGAACAAGCCTTCAGTATCGCCAGTGGCGCATACTCTGCACTGCCACAACAGAGTCGGAGAATGAGGTTTTCGTACTCTAAAACCTTAGTTACAACAGTTCAGTGTGACTTGTGCCAAATACTTAGCAAAAGTATTTAAGATAAGATACTAAATACCCATTTGAAAATGTATTTAGAGTAGTATACAAGTCACTTTCAGTACCAGCTATCTTGAGAAGAGTATAAATACTTTGAAAAGGTTAGTGAATCACAGTCGAAGGTACTTGGCAAGTATGTTTGAAGCTGGTAAAGTGAGAATAAAAAAGCCAGAAAAGGGTGCTGTATTTGTGACGGCCTTGCTGAAAATCGCATTTCATTTTGATATGACTTTCGAGAAGCACCCTAGCGGCTGTAATTGAAGTTTACTTTGAAATAATTCGGTATATGCAACAAAATGGGTACCGAAATGTTTTAGGAACAGACAAGACTCAAAAAAAAATAATAAAAGGTTGAGGGGGTTAAGAGGGAAACACAGGAAACAGAGGAGAGTGCCCACGAAAACCGCTTCGAAACCCCCCTTCCCTGCCCCCTTTTACACCAGTTCAAATCATTCTTGACGCATAGAGGTCAAGGGAGACTGACACCCCCCCAATTTTTTTATTTATTTTTTTATTCATTTTTTATTAGTAGGGATATGAAGGGAAAAAGAAGTGCCAAAGGAAAGTAGGGGAACGACGTCTCGACCAAACGGTCTTCATCAGGTAGGTATACCTGAAGAAGACCGTTTGGTCGAAACGTCGTTCCCCTTCTCTTTTCTTTTTTTTCTTTTTTTTCGGGGGGGGGGGGGGGGGGGCGTGGGGGCACTTTTTTTCCCTTAATATCCCTACTAATCCTACTAATACACTAACAGTGCCCAGCAGAACCCCACATCTTCAGTTTCTAACCATTTTATATTTTGTTGGCACTTGGAGACAGCGTTTTTGTCGTGATTGTTTTCTGTTCTGTGTTCGGTCGTTTGGCTGCAAGTTTGCTATCAGTTCGGCTTTGTCTTGGATCCTGACGATCCCAAGTTCCGTGAATTGTTCCGGCGACAATTTTTTTCCAAGGTTGCAAAATGTATTTCAGATACTGAGTACAAGATAGTGACAAAGGTAATTAAGATAGAGAAGCAGGTACTATAGACGAAATGTATTTGCAGGATACCAAAATACTACCGAAAGCATTTGAAATACAGTGTATTGAGTAGAGTATTTAAGATAGGCACACGTCTGCCTGGTAGCTATCGACTTCCTCTCCAGAATTCGATCGGCTTAAGTGGAAAGAGATTGGAGGAGCTTCCACTGAACTCCTAACCTGTCACCGACTATTGGAGACTATATGTTTTGGTGACGCCACCTTGCGGGCGCTCTCCTTCGACGGAACTGGCACGATGCGAGCAGACGACGCGCTATGTAATAGCATGGAATGGCTATGTTAGTTCGAATCTGTCCCGATTAAAAACGGTTTATTTAATAAAGAAACGTGTATGATGTTTTGGGGAGTCATCTTTCTAATTAATAACAGCGCCTTGGAGTTGCTTTTTATATTAAAATAAACCTGAAAATGTTCAAAAACAAGCCTGGAACCTCACATAACAGCTCGCGCGGCGTGTGCCAGTCTTTCTGATTTTTGCTTCTTTTTTTTTTTTTTTTCGGATCTGTGGCGGCTTTTGTATAGAAAAGGGTTTTGTATTCACCAGAGTAAATGCCGTGCTCTCACCTTAACTGTGCACGCGATATCGGAGCTTGACGATACCGACGCTTCTATCCAAGTGTGACTCGACAGTTGCTGACGAACAAATGCTCGTCAACAACTCACGCTTATAGCTCCTCCCCCATCCAACAAGTGGCAAAGAAGTTTGTCACATCGCGACTTCTGCTCGAATGAAAAGCAGACATTTTCATAAATTCTTAAATTGTCGGACATGGCCTGGCAAATTCAGACGGTTGATTAATTCGTCCTATCTAATTTTTAGTAAGAATAGTTTACAAATTTAAAATCGGTCGCTGAGAAGCGCATCACGCATTACGCAAAATTCGTTGAGATCATTTTTTTTTTTTTTTTTTTTTTTTTGCAAAAAGAAAAATTTAAATGGTACTAATTCATAGTAGGCTCATTTTTTGGGGAAGTTGCAGCGTAACCGACTTAAGACTTCGATCGCGAGGGGGTCTTGCACGTTTCGCGCCGAATGGGTGAATTAGCAGGGATTTAATTGAAACGACTCCAGCTGCCGCTTCTTCCTGCCAGTTATTTTGAGGAAATGTTTGTTCACTGGTTTACAAAATTTAAAAAGGAATCAACTTGGATTTAATAGGAGACCAGCACTCACAAAACACATTGGAGCAAACAGGACGCACGATACACGGAGTCGCTTTCACTGAAGTAGAAGATATAGCAAGGGTGCAGGCGAGCTGGTGAATATTAACCACGTTGAATAACCTGAGACTGAGGTACAAAAGAAACATCAAAACGTAGAAGGAATGTCGTCCTGTCTATTTTCGGTCTCTTCTACGTTTTGATGTTTCTCTTCTACCCCCAGTTTCAGGTTAATTCAACGTGGTTCACTGCGTGTTTACAACACACGCGAGAGATTCTCGAATTTCTCTTTCCTATTTTCAGTTTGATGAGACACTCTTCTCTCAGTTTTGTTTTGTCCAAATAATGATAGTAAAGCGCTGGATATTCTATTTACATTATCCAGCTTCTTGTACCGGGGTAGAGAGTAGCGTCCCGCCATCCGAGCGCTTCGACCACTCGGCGCCAAAAGTGTGAAACAGGCTTTGCCGCGCGTTACCCATACAGCGCATGAAGCGAGCTGACGAGCTGACGGATCCTAGATTCGTGCGGTCCATCGTACCCGCGATGGACCACACACGTCATAAATAGGGCTCCGTGTTTTCGGATAAAACCGAAAAACTCCAAAAAAACACCCGCCGGTAAAATTTTGGTCAATTCGGATTTATCCGATAAACTCCGAATATTTATGTGTCAATGCCACCCCCCCCCCTTCCCCCCCCCCCCCCCCAAGACAAAAAAAAATGTTTTTTTTTTAACAGTTTGATTAGCACAGAGCCAATGATCCTGGGAAAATTCCACCATAATTATCTTTCAAATCTCGGACCGTTGTCAAAAGAGTTCTTGTCGCTTGTCTCTTCAAGGTTGATTCAGGGCAACAGGTCGTTCGTTGTACATTCGGGTCACGACAAAAGACACTCTTTTGGTTTCCGGTTTGAGCCATGCGATTTCTGATTTAGAGAAACGAAAGGGTATACGTTTTAGAAACAGTGAAAGCTATGAACCAGGGATTGTATAAAATTGGGAAGACGGGCAGATCAAACTCTCTATTACCACCTCGCGCGGCCGCGGGCTGGATTGATGGAATAGGATGGGGTGACTACGAGCTTCCTAGCGACTACCTCCGGGAGTTTATTGATTTTAAGGTATCGGCGTTTACCGAAGCGCCACTTGTGTGCGACTTTTGTCGTGGATAAATTAGTATTGCACCAACGCCAAATTCAACGGAAGATATTTCAATTGATACAAGCGCGTTTTATTTTTTATCTGGCATACGTTTACATTCTGTTATTATTTATTTATTTATTTTAATAGGAAACCCAGCGAAATTAAACTCCGAATTTCGGAGAATAGGGAATCAAAAAAATATAAACTCCGAAAAACACCCTCCGATTTTGACGAAACATAAACTCCGAAAACACGGAGTCTTAGTCATCATCATCGTCATCATCATCATAATGCCTTTATTTGTGCCAATTAACAACCAACAAAGGTCTACAATGTGGCACAGTGAAAAAAAAATTGCAAAACTCTAAAACATGCTCAACTCATAAAACTAGCATGCATCAAAACGCGACAGTACATTTTTAGCGACGGAAAATAATCTTATCTAATTGTCAACCGAGATTTACGTAGCTATCAAAAATATCAAACTTTTCATGCCCAAGATTGTTTACACTTGTCTGCACTTGTTGTTGGTGATGTCATGTGTTGATTGTGGGGATAAAAAGTGAGAGCTGTCCCATTTGAGCGAGTCGGTACGTTAAAGTTCACTGTGAACAAAAGTGTTGAGTCAATGTCCCCGTGAACTATTTTATACAAGAAGGCAACATCGCGCGATAATCTTCTGAGGGATAGACACTGTAGGTCAAATTTGTCGAGCAGGAGTTGATAGTTGTAAAAATGCCTTCGGCCAAGGTATTTGTCATGGATTATGCGCACAAAACGTCTCAGAACTGACTCTATTTAAGCTGCATCACGTAGTGTCAGTGAATTCCGCACCACAGAGCCAAAGTCTAGTCTCGATCTGGTACTAGAACAAAATAAACGAAGGAAACAAGCATAGTTCGCAAACTTTCTAGTTAATCGAGTAATCATTCCAAGTAATCTAAATGCAGAACAGGCAATATGGGCGACATGGCAGCCAAATGATAGAGTAGTGTCAAAGTACACTCCGAGATCACGAATCGATGATACTCTTAAAATGCACTTATCATCAATTGAGTATGAATAGTGTATAATTTCACGTTTTTTCCTGAAAGACATGACCTTAGTTTTTTCTGGATTGATGATTAAGCAATTTTCCCAACACCAGTCTAAAATATGCGGTGCGTCACTCTGAAGAAGGTCACAGTCATCGATCAAACTAATACTTAAAAAGAGCTTGATGTCGTCTGCGAATAACAGCACGTTTGAGTTTACTACGCAAGTAGATATCTCATTGACAAAGATCAAAAACAATAGTGGACCCAAATTGGAGCCCTGTGGTACTCCCGATGACGGATAAAAAGGATCAGAGAAGTTATTTAAAATGCGTACGACACAACGACGGTCAGTCAGGTAGTTTCAAGCCACAATAAAAGCACAGGAGAAACGCCATTACGTGACAATTTGTGCAACAGCAAAGCGTGGTTCACCTTGTCAAAGGCTTTCGAGAGGTCAAAATAAACAACGTCAACTTGACCGCGATTACAAACAAAAGGCACTGAATAATCAAGGAAGGTACAGAGGTTTGTCTCGACTGAGCGCCCCTTGATAAAACCGTGCTGAAAGGAACTGATACAGCGCTTGAAATAAAAAGACAGACGGGTGTGCATCACTATCTCAAATACCTTTGAAAAAGAACATAGCAATGATACAGGGCGATAGTTCCCAACTTGCGAAGTATCCCCCGTCTTATGGATAGGAACAACAATAGACTCTTTCCACAGAGATGGAAATGTACCCTTACTCAATGAAATATTAAATATATGCTCTAAGATAGGCTCAAAAAGATTCGAGCAACCTTTAACAATAAAGTTAGGCACATGATCTGCACTAGATGTTAGTTAGTCATAAACGATGATGATGATAGCTAGAGAAGCGCCCCCTGTAGTTCGCGCACGCCTCCAATAGGTATAGTTGACAGTAACCGCTAAGCATGCATAAGCGTATACGGTTTAGGATTCCCGTCGGACACACTTAACGGCAGTTAAGTCTGACGGATTTCAGTCTCACTTAACTGCGGTTAAGGTACACGTGTAACTAGATATAGTTCGCAATAACTGCTAAGCATACTTAAGCGTAACTGCGGTTTAGGATGCCCGTCGGGCACCATTGCCTGCAGTTCAGTCTGATCTCAGTCTGCGGTTAAGGGTACCCGTGTAAATAGGTATAGTTGGTAGTAACTGCTAAGTATACTTAAGCGTACGTTTAGGACGCCCATCGGCGTCCTAAACGTACGCAGTTAGTGGGCGCCCGTGAGACTCTACTCCATGTCACTCGTTGTGTTCAGTGCAGGCAAAGGCAACGCCAGGCGAAGAGAGAAAGGGCAAGCACTAGGAAGGCGGGACTGGAGAGGAGGAAGGGGGAAGAAAAAAAGAGCACCAGGAACGTTAGAGAGGAGAGGATGTTTCTCTCCTCCTTCCCAGCCTTTCTAGTGCTTGCCCTTCGCCTGGTGTTGTCTTCGCCTGTACTGCATGCACGCCCGTGTAACTAGGGTATAAGCATAGGCGTAGACTTCGGAAAAGCATCAGGGCTCGTGCCCCCCCCCCCCCCCCCCCGTGCCTGGGCCATCATCCTTACCGAGACGCTGTTTACGTACCATGTAACGAGCTTCTAGTAGTGGCATGTAACTAAAACATTGCCCACGTTGCCTTTATTGACAAAATACATGGGAAATGGAATCCCAGCGTGCTTTCGTTAGCTTCAATTTCCAGTTCTGGCAAAAAGATAACGCCGCAACCCCCCCCCCCCCCCCCCCCCCCCCCTGGGAAAATGGAAAGTCTACGCCGCTGGGTATAAGTGTAGCTTATTTATTGGCTCCAGTTCCCGCTTCATCCACAAAGTGACTCGGTCTCAAAGATGAAGTGTATCTCTCTCTACAAAATGACCGAACTCAAAAAGCGCCCCTGGCCGCGTTCGCAGCCTTGCGTCGCAAGACATGCGGTCGCTTCCGATGAGCTCCGACTTCCACGACGACGTCCGGTTCGGCTCCATGGTGAGCCGGAAGTACTGCTGCGCTTCCGGACTGGCCATTTCCGTCCTGGGCGTCATCTGCGGAGTGCTGCTAGGACACTTCGCCATGAAGACCGCCGTCAGGGACGAGCGGGAAGCCGCTGACCCTGGTCTTCAGCAATCAGCCGAAGGCGCTGAACGGGACATCACGGCGTTTCTGGAGACCTATGACTACGAGGGAATGCTGAGGTGAGGTCATGACCATCTCCTTAGGTGCCTAATGATAGTCTTCAATATACAGCTCATCTGCTGTTTCTGGTGCCATCAACGTAATGGCATAAGTATTCTGTTCTTGGGTCGTTCGCAACTCCCAACACATCAAATTGTCTTCCTATCGAAAAAAAAAAAATCATATCTTGTTTGTTTAATGAAGATATGAGAACTTAATAAAGTATATAACTTGAGTATAAGGCGCATGTGACTTCTGATAAGATCGTATATGATATCTTCTGTTTCTTGGACGCATATATATGTTTTGACTGAAGTTTAGAACGCAAAGATTCTGTCAGGCATCGTGCCTTTAACTCTTCCCCCTACACAGCGAAATTGCAAAATAAATCAAAAAAATTATCGCAGAATTCGATTTTTCGGGGATCAACCAACATATCCCGCAATAATGAAACCGACGCGCTCGCTATTTTCAGGTGCGATGAATGAGTTGATTTGATTCTTGACGTCACGGTACGTTAGGCCAGCGCCACGAGCGGCCGGTCGGCTTGGCGACGTAGCGCCGGCGGTGTGCCGGCCGAGCTGTGACAAAGCATCACATCTCTTTGAAGAGCTCGTGACTTGAATGCCTTCTTAAGAAATCAGTGTCATACATATGCAGCGCCATTACTCGTCTTGGAAGGGTGGAGTCTGGACCTTCGGTTCCCGCGCATAGATCCCCAACACACCGGCACAAAACATTTCAGGCGTCGTCCCTCACAAGCGCACACTAAGGTACGAACTGCCCATAATAGACCTTTCTATCGCTTATCACCCAGGCGAGAAATGCTGAGTCACTGAGCTGTGGAGGCATGCACAGCGTCTGATATACCGTACAGCAGGGCAACAGCGCATGCTCAGAAGGCGTTCCACAACCCAGCAGACAAAGATGGCAGCGACCAGAAGGCGATTTTCGGGAAGGTCTATACTCTTTTCACACGGGGATGAAATGTAGTTGTTTGTCGTTGTCGCCGCTTATCGGGGTCGTCACCCCCGTATATGTCTTATTTCTCAACGTTTTGTCATGCTAGTGATTACTGTCTGCAATAAAATCCAAGTATAGCAGCTTTGAACCAACATTCTATTCAACGTCGATCACAACGTAAACATACAGAAACAAAAAGAAGAAACACAAGTCACTCGGGCAGACAGGAAGCCTTCGTAAACTTCATCGGTACGTGTTCGGCGTCACGGAGCAAAGCCAGCGAACAGCTACGCGTCATTCATAGCCTTCATAGTGCTAAGGAAACCTGCGATACTCTGACTCCCTTTACAGTGCTGACCTTAAAGTACATCTCAGGCCTAAAAATAGCGATCGTAAGCCTTCACGCTTCGGGTAAGCTTACGTACGTTCAATTACGCTGCTAAATTATCAAATTAAAATAACTAAGATTTCATCGGGAAAATAATTCCAGCAGCTAAGATTTCGCCACTCGACGAAACCTTTGACGTAACAAGACACTACAGCCACTCATCGTGATGTCATGGCCTTTGCAGTTCCCGTCTTTACCAACATGGAGCTCCTCCCCAGAGACACCCGAGGTGTATATGTCGGACAAACTGGCAGATGGCTCACGATCGGCTGCGAGGGCTTCATAACGACCAGGGATGTCGCGAACCACCCCAAGGTCGATTTCGAAAAATTTCGATATTTTCGTACCGACCGAGGTTCGAATTCGAAAAATTCGCAACTTTCGATCACAGTGGAGCTTCGAATTCGAAAAGTTCGAAGCTTTCACGGTTTCTAAAATTTCGGATTCGAATATTTCGAATATTTTTTTACTTCAAGTTCGATAAATTCGAAGATTTCGAAATTCTTTGGAAATAAATTCGAAAACTTCGAACGTTTCGAATTTTTATAGACATGAAGTTCGAACAAATCGAAGATTTCGATTTTCTTTCTGCATGAAGTTCGAAAAGTTCGAAGGTTTCGATTCTCTTTTAACGCTAAATTGGAAAAAAAAAAAGAAAAAAAGCTTCGAAGATTTTTAATTCCTTTCTAGTCGAAGCTTTCGAAGTTCGAAGTCCGGTTTTCAAGTTCCTCCACAGTTTGTTTCAAATAACGTTTTCACGACTCACTGGTTTTCAAAAAATCAAGTTTAGAAAAGTTAGGGTGTGATATCTAGATTCTGCGAAGTTGGTCAGGCAATTAAATGAGACGACGAGTGTCCCGGATGTGCTGGAATATTTGCCAGTGCAGAGTGACGTGTGACCATGGATCAGTAATTGTGACTGCCAACCCCCGGGGGGGGGGGGGGGGGGGGGGGGGGTCTTTAACCTGCATCACGCAGTCGTGATCACACGAATACACTGTTTTACGAGACTCGTCCAGTTCGAAACGGCCAGGGACGAGCAGGAGGTTGAGGCTCAGAAAAACCTTGATGCGACCTGGCAAACTATACCTCGCCACCCCTTGCACGCTGGTAGTAATCCGATCGAACGCCGCCCGAGAGACGCTGGCATATAGTAATTTAAGTTTGTAATTGTCCTGGAGGTTTATTTTCTGGGACGGAGGAATCGCCTCGCAAAAAACCGACACAACTCGAGGTCGAGGAGTGTTCTACCATACGAGTGGCGTCGGAAAAGGAAAAACGGGGGGTAAGAGGGTAGCGGGAAGGGGGGGGGGGCTTTAGTTTTCTTCCCCCCTTCCAGATATTTCGGACTGTTAAAGAAAACATTACGGGGAAAGAGGGCGTGATCGAGCTTATTTTAATCTGAAATTATTTATGCATATGTATAGCTATACTGTCGCTCTTCACTGCATAAAAGATTGCATAGATGGTCATTGTTAGAAACTCGTTTTCAGAAGGCACTACTCGTCACATGCTTAGTGGTTCGGTAGTTCAAATTCTATGTCTTTTTGACCTAAATACCTGTGCCAATAATAAAAAAATAAAATAAATGCGGGGATAAAAAGCTGGAGAAAAAAAAACTGTCAAGAATTCGCCGGAAGTGTTGTATTCTTGCATATTCAGTGGTTCAGAACTTCGAAACAAGTTTCTTTTACCAAAATGTGTACAGGCTAAAAGAAACACGTCCCAGGAACGTGAAGCGACAAAAAAAAAGTTTTCTTTTAATGACGTGCTGAACTTGAACACTATTAGAAATCTTCTCCCATGAGTTAATTTATTCCTTAGCGTGAAAAAACAATAAATACATTATTTTGTATTCTGCAAATGGCAATGATATGTACTGTCTGTGGTGTTAATATAAATGCGGTAGCTCAAACAACTTAGACGAAAATAAATATCAAGTTTAGGGCATAATTGCATGTAGGTACATGTTTGGACATTTCTTCGAAACTCACGTTGAATAACAATAATTACATCTTAAGACGGCACTTACCTAGGATATATACATAGATCATTCTTAAAAAAGTATAACAACTTTACCACAAATAGCTTCCGCTACAGCGCGCTTCAAATCTGGCACAAACGATAGTCGTCAAAAACCCGTAGTCCTTCCTCGCCCCTTTGGGAGTTTATTTCTTTAAAACTAAGCATGCCAGAACATTGAAATGAACGGCATTGTCTTTCGCAAGGAACGCAGCACCGCGTGTAAAGGTTCGAGAAAAAAAATTACGAATGTACCTCACTACTTGAATTCAAATGAAACCGTCCACTGGACTTTCGAAGTTCGACGAACGTCGAACTTTTACCCTAAAAGTTCGAAGTTCATCGAACTTCTGACTTTTGAAGATTCTAAAGTTCGAAAATTTTCGAATTCTCTTCATAAATAAGTTCGAAAGTTCGAAATTCATCGTATTTTTTGGTCAGTCAAGTTCGGAAGTTCGACAAGCATCGAACTTTGCAGCGCAATAAGGTCGAAAGTTCGAAAAATATCGAATTTTTTTGCGTAATAAGTTTGAAGGTTCGAAAACCGTCGAACTTCTTAGCTTAACAAGGTCGAAAATTCGACTTCCGTCGAATTTTACGATGTAGACAATTCGAAAAATCGAAATCTTTCGAACCTTCGAACCGCTTGATTCGATCATCGAAACTTCGATTCGAAAAACAAATAACGACACGAACAACAGCTGTGTCTGGCCATCTAATGATTCACTGCCGAGACAGTTGTTGTGCTCCCCAGTTCACAAAATGCACTCCATCGGCTCCGAAAATTATATTTTTACCTCGAATACACTAATTTCAGGACTTTTTGTCAGTGTTCGCTGAAACACCTGGTATATCTAGCTTCATAGCTTGTTTGATTTATTCTTATCGCACGCGGCGTCTGCACTGATTGCGCCGAATATGTCGTGCAGCAAGCTGACATCGATGCCAAAACTGGGCGGCACGGAGGCGGACAAGACGTCGGCCGAGTTCATCGAGAAACTCTGGACCAGGCAGGGGCTGCACGGCGTTCACCTGAAGTCCTACAAAGCCTACCTCTCCCATCCCGACCCTGTGCGACACAGTAAGGTCGGTGCACCTTTGAATGCTACTCCGCTTTACCTTCAATCCGACCGCAGTCGACCGTTCCATTAAGGTCATAGCAGAGAGGGTAAAAAGAGAAAAAAAAATGCCCTCCCCCTCTCACCCCTATGTCCTCTGCTCCGCCGAGTGGGCTGTACCTAGCACCCGGCTGGCGTACAAACTCTGTTTAAAATCGCGTCATTTTGGAAATTTCAAGCGCAGATGCGCAGATTTTGGTTTGCCAGTTATCGTGTAGTATTATGCTAGATAAAAAGAGCAACAAGGTTGCTCTTTTGCGTTGTTACCTGCGTGCAAATAAAAAACAAAAATAGAGAAAACTGTGTCAGATTGGCCGGTCTCTCCGGCGAAAAGTAAATCCGGTTACTGTACCTTTTTTACTATACAAAGTTTGTACTGGTGTAAGCCTTTAGCTACCATGAGTGGAAGTCTGACATACTAAATAAAAACGTGCTCTCCTGCCGCAATACACGCAGTAGCTGAGGGTAGTACTGCCGGCTGACTCAACTGCTATTTAAGAAGCGGAAAAAGGATATGCTAGTTGATCATTTAGCGAAATAGAACAACAGAGAGCTATAGGCTGATTTTGGAGTAGCCATAACTATTCTAAGAACGCGAACCACTTCACAACGGCAGCCACGAGCGAGAGTTCGATGTTCCGTACAGCCCGCCGGTACAGTCCAAAGATGGAGAATGGCAACCTCCCGGTTTGTCGTCTGCTAGCGGAGTGGGGCGCGTGCCCTCTCTCTCGTTTTACCCCACCGAACCAGCTGAATTTCCCGGATGTATGGAGAGGGCGCTGCTGTCGAACAAAATGGTGCCGCCCAGACAGCGCTAAATGGAATTGACCCCGTAAGTGATGAAGTCACAACACGGCGTCTGGGTCCAAACAAACCGTTGCTAGGGGCGTTGCTATGGACTAATGCATGGAGACTCCACATAAGGCTAGATTTTTGCTTACAAGTAAGTAAATACATTTTTGTAAGCAACCTAACTTCTTGATATCTAATTACGAAGATGTTCTTGTCGTCTCAGTGTCGTATTGCAACGATGAAAGCCATTTCTGAAGTATTCCACTCCGCTTTGCTTTGGGAGCAGACGACACGATAGGTTCGCTGGCCTCTGTTGCAGCGGGCGTCTTCACTGAATTGCATCGGTAAACGAGCGACAAAAACAAGTGCATTTCCGTGGCCGTAGAGGCCTCCGCAATGTGTTTTTTTTTTTTTTTTTTTTCCTGTGAAGAACCCAGCTTAGTTCAGAGGGATGAAAATGCCGTAAAATCAAACCACCCCATGCAGATCAGTTACGACGACGACCTGAAGTTCATTACCGGCGTAGTGCAGGCCGACCGGCATGAGAAACAAATCGTGCGCCGTCGAGGTAAGTCGTTTGTTATTATTATAATTGAGGTTGTCAGGTTAATAAAGAATCGCATGTCTATCGCCATTTCACAGTATCTTTTTTTCCTTGATGTACATCAAATTTTGTGGATGTGCTCTTTTGGTGAAGATCTCTATCGAACCCGCCGATGCGAGTACAATCTGTAATAAAGGCACCTAATGTTTTTTTTTTTTTTTTTTTTTTGTCTTTTTAATTTAGTTCTTTTCTGTTCTGGGGTCTTGCGGGATTCTGAAGAAACTCCAAGAACCTTTCTCCACGCGATGGTTACAACCAGGTACGAAGCACCCTCCCATAGCGCGAGTCCGTAAACAAAATTTGGGATCTCGACCGATCGCCTAAGTGCTTTTCTCACGGGTGGTATTGGCCCAATGCGATCATTTAGCGGACGATCATCTCGATTGACGCCCGGACTTTCGATAAGCCACATTTTGCATCGCACCCCACTATGAATTCTTTTAAGTTACTGAAAATTATTATATTTAAAACAAATGCAATGTCAGAATATCGTCCTTACTCACACGAATCAAACGACGGCGCCGGCTTGGCCTGCCGGCGTGTGGCAGACGGCATGCTTGCATTCGTCGTCTGCTGCAGGCATCTTGAAGACCGGAAGTTGCAGTCGTAACTAATTCAGAAACAAGCGATTACTGGCACACTTCTGTCGAAACATATATGACATTCAAGCTTTCTATATCTGTGATTTTTAGAAGTTTAAACCCTACTCCTGATTTTTGAACGCTCGGGTTTTCGTAACGAAACCTAGCCACATGTATTTGTCCATAACAACGATCCTAGCAACAGTTTGTTTGGACCCATGACGTCACACTTACGGAGTCAATGGTCTCCGGGCGCAATTTCGTCTGCTTCTTTCGCGGAGGGGTTGCGGTGACGTCAAAAAGACGCCGGGCTCCGATATGGGCTCCGCTTGAAAGGATATATGGGTAGACCCCGAAGCAAGCTGCCTCGAGGTCTACGCACTATCCTTCAATCGGAGCCAATTAGGACCCGGCGTCTTTCTGACTGACGTGAGTACAAAACCTGCAAAAGAAGCAGACGAGTTTAGGGGTTAAAAGCGCTAAAAACGATGGACGAGTAGGAGAGACACACACCACAGAGCGCTATGCACGGTGTAAGAGTACGAAATGTGATTAGCGGCGGTTGAAAATGAATCGTATGTGTGTCTTGTTGGTTTCTCGGTACGTGTGTTTTTTCCAATAATAAACCAGTTGCAACACTCTCAAGAAAAAAGGGTGTCAAAAGGTGTATTCTTACACCCTTTGTCCCATATAATACACCCCAAAACTTCAATTCGACACACAGCGCCCTACAGTCGAACAGACGGCCCGAAATTTTACGAGGGGCTTGATAGCCGTGTGGTACAACTTATTAAAATAGCTAACGTACGTTTTTCTGACAACAAGAAAAGTAATCGGGGTTTTCTTGGCCCTACTGTAAAATATCGGTGTTTTCTTTATGTGATCTTTGATGCGTAGTTTAGCTATTTAAAATGCTGTACCACACGGCTATCAAGCCCCTCGTAAATTTTCGGGCCGCCTGTTTGACTGTAGGGCGCTGTACGTCGAATTGAAATTTTGGGGTGTATTATATGGGACAAAGGGTGTAAAGATACACCTTTTGACACCCTTTCTTCTTGAGAGTGAAGTAGCGCTCTGTGGTGTGCGTCTCTCCTACTCGTCCGTCGTTTTTAGCGCTTTTAACCCCTAAACATGTTCAACCAATTAGCCCAAATCCAAACCCTTCTGAAGCAGACGAAATCACGCGCGCCCCGCATAGGGGATGAACCAGTGCGGAGGGCAACTCGTCTGCTTCTTGTCCAGGAGTTGCGGTGACGTCACAAAGACGCCGAGCCCTGATTGGCTCGATTGGAAGGATGGTGGGCAGACCTCGACGCTAGATGCCTCGAGGTCTATCCACTATGCTTCAATCAGAGCCAATCAGGGCTCGGCGTCTTTGTGACGTCACAACAACCCCTGCGAAAGAAGCAGACGAACTTGCGCTCCGTAAAGACCAACACGCGGCCCTGACGTCACGCAGCTGCGGTGGCGCTGTCGACGGCACTGCGCATGCGCAGACGCTTCCCTTCACGCGAATTCGGTTTCTGCGCACGCGCAGTGCCCACACCTGGTGTGGGCAAACGCCGGCTTGTTTGTAAACAACGTGTCGGTCTATACAATCAGACGGAGTCAATCAAACAGCGCCAAAAGTGCATCGTCATTGCACTCGTTGTTTTTGCGTGTCGGCTGCGCCCAGTGCGAAACGGAGTAGGGAGGGTACCGAGATGGAAACGCGACGAACACCATCAGTACCTCCGAGGTGCATAGTGCAAACACCCGACTGACAAAAAAAAAAAATTAGAAAAAAAAAACGATAGTGACGTCACTACCCGCGTCCCTCGCAAATTGCTCGATGACCACGAGGCTTTACCAACATCTCATATATTCGTTGTCGCATCACAGACGTACACACACAAAAAAAAAATAGAAAAAAAAATGAAAGTTTGAGCATTATTAACGCGTTGCCCAAAGTAGGTTTTTTTTTTTTTTTTCAGGTTTTGGTTTTGCCGAAGAAGGAAAGAATGCTTTTGTCGTTTGAAACGTGTATACGTCTCGATAAAATGGCGAGTTTTAGTATTGCGCGTATACGAGAAAACGCAAAACTGCGCGTTTGCGTTAGCGTTGCGTGTTCCAGACTGAGCGTGCGCGGAGCCCCAAACTGCGTCCTGCATTGGCGAATGGCAACTATGCGCGCATGCGCAACCTGAAGCACGCAACGCTTACGGAAACATACAGCGCTTGAAAAACTCTCTGATAACATATAAAGCTAATCTAAGATGCATCTACATACATCTTGATTCGACACGAGAAGGGGAAAATTAGTCGCGTTGCGCGAGTAGCCGGACTTTCTCTACGGATACCGTTATCGAGGTGAATAGGATAGATGCCAAGGCTAGCTTTTTGCGAGACCAACCAGAAAACGGTAACTTTTCGTAGCGCGAAGACTTGTTTTGCTCTCTGTCAATCAGAAACTTTGGGTAGATAACAAAGCGATAGCTGTGACGTAGCGAGCCCACCTGCAAATCAACAACCGCAACACCAATTCTTTTAGTTTTTCACGTGCGGCTTCAAACTATCCCGTAGGAATTTCGGCTAGTTCACAACTCTTCCGTGAAGTACTTAAGTGGCACTTTTGTTACACTTAAGTTACACTTTTGTATACACCTAAGAAACCTTGTTTATGGCACACCTTTGCTAGCGATTGCATTATTGTACAAAATAGCACGAACGGAAGTATTCTTAAGTATCTGACAGCCTTGTGCTTATAAGCAACACCTTAGGGTCAATAATTTAGTGCACCGTTTCTTAAAAATAATTACTTGCGGTTGCAACAGTGTCCTCATACACGGAAAAAATAAATGCAATGCTTAGCTGCCTCTATCTACTCCTCTAAGTAAACATAAAATATATCCTGAACTTGTACTTGAAAATGTGTACCTTCGTTATTTTGGTACGCCAAAAATTTCTGACGCTTCAGTACGTGTAAAATCTGGAAACCATAATAAACCATTAGCTTAATACTCATCACTTATTTTCCTCGCTCAGGGAAGACTGAAGCGCAGCAAAACAATGCTAAAAAGCATGATAGTGCTTAATTTCTTTTTTCTTTTTTATTTTGTAGCGTACGAAAGTTTGTTTACTTTGAGGATTAACTTTCTCGATTTTCATTACAGGTATCCATCATCGACAGTGACGGCTCAGAAGTATTTTCTATCGTACGAAAAAAAGTCGGCACGATAGAACCTTACCTTGCCTATTCTTCAAGCACCGGAGATTCACCCGTTGTTGTAAGTCTATTTAATTGTGGTTAAGTGCGAGAACTTCCATGTATTATTTTATACGCTAAATTACGAGAAGCTCAATCTAAAATCAGTCGGAAAAATTGGTTCACGCTTACGATCTCGAACTTTAATTGAGCGTTTATTTTAGCGTGGATGTTACCATCGGAAATTTCAAAGAATTGCTTTGTTTCCGTGCAAAATTAAAAGAGCATCCTTGATATTTCCAGTAGCGGGCTTCGACGTGGATGACAAGGTTAACCAGGGGTTTGGATTTGGGCGCCATCTCTTGATAGGCAATCGAATCTCAGAGGCCATGCTGCAATAGGTCAGATCAGTGGGTCAGTAACAAACGCCGCCGTCATCTCCTTGCTGCGCCACTCAAGAGATGGCGCCATAGGCGGAACCCTAGTTTGACTGGGTCGTTTGCATCGGAGCCTACCGCTGAAAGTGTGCATGGTGTTATTCTAACTTTCCACAGAAACGAGGTTACGTCTTAAGATTTCACAAAGTAAAGTCTAGCATGCACTAAAATATATTTCCAATAAAATTTGGAATGCGTCACGTTCAAGAGCCGATTTTTGTGACTGATTTTAATGAGACCCTCAATTTCTAACACCTTATATTCCCCACTCCCATCAACTTCGATGTTGATCGGCGTTGCAGCAGCGTCTGTTTGTTGCTTTCTCGTTTTATTAGGCGGATGTCGTGTTTGCGAACTACGGCCGTCCCGAAGACTTTGAGCATCTCCAGGGAGCTGGCGTCCAAGTTGCGGGTAATGTCGTCATCATCCGCTTTGGACGCGTCTTCCGCGGCAACAAGGTGAGCAGAGAATAACGACTTTCAGCTAGATTCAGTTCAATGAAACCTTGAAACAAAAGCTTGCAACATGCAGGGATCCAGATGATCCTCCATTTCCGCGTTTTATTATGACGTTTTACATCGGTGGCCAAGTGCGTTAGCGCACCGCAGCTTGGAGCACGTAGAGCGAAAGCTCGCACTGTAGAACCCTAAGATCCTGAGTTCAATCCTCACCCCCACCCATTTTGATCTTGATGAGCATCGTACCGGCATGCGGTCATGAATCACTACTGCCTGATGCTCGAGACCCCAGCCTAGCGGTGGTACAGCACTGCCTAAATTTCTCATCTAGCGTATAAATTAACTAGTGTCGCCACACCTCAAAGGTAGATCGACCATAGCTGCGTAAACGAGAACGACTAATTTGCCTCCTTCTTTGTTTTTGCAACTGCCTGTTGGGTTGGTCTCAGATAAAGCAGGCGGAAAAGCAGGGTGCCGCCGCGGTCATCCTGTACCCAGACCCAGCGGATTACGCGCTGGAGCCCAGAAGACCTTTCCCAGAATCCATGTCCCTCCCGGGCGACGCCGTCAGCTCTGGGACCCTCGCTCTTGTGAACGGAGATCCCCTGACTCCCATCTACCCTGCTACCGGTGAGTAAAGACTCAATACAAAACCCAAGTTCCATTAGTACAGAGCTTTTTTACGTAGTTTTCTATGGGCGGAACCACGTTGGTATATCACGTGTCGCGCCCACTACTGCGTAGCTTTGTTGTTTGCTTAGAAAGCCACGATGTTATAGAATTCGCTATACGGTGCCTGGAACGCGTATCCAACTGATCCTATTCCGCCAATGCATAAAGAGAGGGACCCCGAGGTTGCAACAAACAATGTCACAAAGGCCGGAGTGTCACGATGTCGGATGTCGGAATCTTGGCTCACGCTTGCGCCTAGGACTTCTGGAAAAAGCAGAAGAAAAAGCAAGTGTCTCTGCCGTCACGGTGTCCTGACACCTGACTGCCGAAGCTTCTGTGGACTGTCAGGCTAGAGAGCAACTTGCGGCACAAGAGACATCTGCCACATCCACTATACCGCTGTCGCGATAGCGCCAGGACCGCGGTCGGCGACAGTATGGCACATCTGTGACGTCATCAGGCATAAATCGAGGGACTACATCTTAGGGCACGGTAAAACCACTACTCAGAGGCGCATTCTAGGCAATAGAGTATCCAACAAAGATATAGCTTCTTTCGCATCGGACGATTACGTCAGGATTTCAGCTCTCACCATAGGATATCTTTTCGTCCCGTTGTCCCAGATGACGCTTTCAGGATTCCCGTGAAGACAGCAGACCTGCCCAACATTCCTGCCTTCACTGCATCTTTCGACGAGGCTGCAGAAATATTGAGGTGATTGATTGCTGCAACTTTGGCTAATGTTCTGCAATCTCAGAAGCTTTTGCATGCGTACACCCAAATACTTTACTACATACATATTACTCCGCGGAAATTCAATGGCATTGGAGCCGACAGCTTTTGCGTAGTTAGAACGGTTGGACGCGCACAGTCACGGTGTTTTCCCCTTTGAATTGGGAGTTTCTTTGAGAGGGGTTGGCTAGCGGCATCTACCGTCATCTATCGTCCTGAATAGCCTTCGAGACGGCAGATACAGCGGTTTCTGCTCTCTTGGTGAATCCGGTGTATCGATGCGTCGGCGGCAGGTCCTGGACGCGCGCGCAGTGTTTAATGTGCAGCAGAACAGTGTGACTGCGCATGCTCCAAACGCGTTCGACAGCGGCCTCCGGGCGCCGCCATCTTGCTTCTGGTGTGTGCAGGTCGTCTTTATGCGGACAGCAAGTCGTCTGGCTCTTGCGCAAGAGTTACGGTGACGTCAGAACGAAGCCGAGCTCTTATTGGCTGATTGAAAAAAAAAATAGTGGGTAGACATCAAGACATCTAGCCTCGAAATCTATCCACTATCCTCCCAATCAAGGCCAATCAGAACTTGGCGTCGTTCTGACGTCACCACAACTCCTGCGCAAAAAGCAGACGACGTGCTCTCCGCATAGTGCCTGAAACGCGTGTCCCACTGATGTGTTCAGCGTCTTATTTTACTCATGCATGAAGAGTGGTTCTGGAGTGGCCACAAATGACGTCCGAAAAGCCGGAGTGTCATGCTGTCAGATGTCGCGACCCTGGCGGTTGGGCGTACAAGTTTCGGGGGGGAAAACACCCCGAGCGAACGCAAGTCTCGTTGTCGTCGCGGCGTCCCAACTCCGGCATGGCTGATGAAGCTTCCGCGGACTACCAAACTAGAGGAAGACCTGCAGCAGAACAGGCGTCTTCCACATCCACCAGCGCTGCTCTGACACCGCCAGGATCGCGGACGGCGGCAGCACGACACTTTTGTGACGTCATCAGGCGGAAATCGAGAGACCACCGTTTTTGGACGCGGTAAACACACCAGTCGGAGATGTGTTCCAGGCGCCATTCGTATAATCCAAACTAGATCCACTAAGTAAGCTACGCTTCAGAGTAACGACACTTACCAATCTTGAGGCTTAAAATCATGGTTGCCAGTTACCTGAAGCTTTATCTGAAATCACGGAAAACGTTTGGTCTTCCAACATAGCGTGTTTTTTTTTTATTAACAAATAATCATTCATACGTTATTAATGCAGGGTGTTTCAGTTTTTTTAAGCTTTAGAGATTTGTGTAAAAAACGCAGTGGAAGTTTCACTTATGCAGTTTGTGCAGATGAGTTGTACGGTTAGACAGGATGGAACTGGGATGATCTGCCCGCCGACGCCGTGCAGTATTCTAACCCCGTTCATTTTAAGATTGCCATTGAGTACGTCATCCACTGAAGAGCCATCCTTATGTAATGCCCCACGTCTGGGGCATTTGAGGTATAATAATTAAATAAATACCGGGCATATGGGGATAATCGTAATGATCCGTCGGTTTATTAAGTAAAATTTGTTAGTGAAACCAGACCGCTAGTGAAAAAAGTCATTTGTATGAGATATTTCTCGTGTCCAATAAACACATATAAATCATACAAGATATATAAGAACATATAAGAATCATATAATAACTATATAAGAACCACAAAAGAAACTTATAAAAACTTCTCCCAAGTTTCTTATATAATGCTTGTATGTTCTTATACATCCTATATAGTTCTGATATAGTTCTTGTACAGTTTGTATATGGTTCTTATATGTCCTTATATATCTTGTATGATTGATATGTGTTGATTGGAAACAGAAATTTTTCATACAAATGAGAATTTTCAATAGGGACATACAGCTCCAATTAAGGAATGTTTTAATTAAAAATTAGAAATTTTAATGAATCAAACGAGACATGACTTCCATTAGAAACTTGCACAGCGTCATCCAAAACCACTATATCAATACTTTTTAGATATACTTGGTGCGTGGGAAGCGAAGTAGTGAGCTAAAGCTACCACCCGTATAGCAGGTACAAGGCTGGGGCTCTGATAACACACGGAAAAATTGGGCGGGCGTCTTATAGCCCCGGTAGCAAGCTTGCGTCTGCGGCACGAGTGGTAAAATTAGCGCACTACTGCGCTTCTCACGTGCTCAAAGTATTTCTAAAAATTACTGATTTAGTGGTTTTCGATGACGGTCAGGAAGTTCCTAATTAAAACTTCCATATCTTTTTTTTTTTCCAAATTGAAAAGTTTATTAAAATATTTTACTTACTTAGCCGACTGGTCGTTACGATTAGCCCTTTATACTGCACTCTCCTGGCAGTATAAGTCACCTGCCCAAACCGCATAAGTGTAGCTTTCACGGCCTTTTTAAGTCAAATCTGTTGAGCTTAAAAAAACACCCTGTATAATGAATAAAAGCTCATATTCAGCAACTTTCTCGTTACCATAAAATACTTTTGAAATTTAATTATTTCGCTGGGTTTCCTCACATAGTGAAAAACCGAGTTGGTAAAACGGCAGCTTTTTGTTTTCTATTTTTTGGGGGAAATAAAGGCTTATATCTGATGCGGGCACCCTGGTGGTTGGATCACTCACTTGCGACTGCTTGCGACCGATTGCCTTCCAACCTCTAGGCATCCATTACGACGAGAGAACACACTGGCGCCACCTATCGGGAAACCGTGAGACACTTGCAATTTCCGTGTACTTCCTTTTTTATTTATTTTTTTTTTCGCGCATAATTTTAGTTTATTGTCTTGAAAAACTCTTTGCAATGTTAAGCGCCGTTCACACTCTTGCGACCGAGTAAGACTGAGGGAGACCAGACCGGTTTTTAAGCCTCTTGAGATCTCTTAGGACCAGCTCCGCTCAGCGCATCCCGTCCTAAGAAGTTGCGACTTCTTAGGACCGGTTGCGCTGCAGCGCGGAGCTGGTCCTAAGAGATCGCAAGGCGCTTAAGAACCGGTCTGGTCTCTCCAGGTCGTACTCGGTTGGAAGAGTGTGAAAGGGCCTTTATAAACAGCCATTTCGCATAGGCAGCACGCAGATCTGATTTCGAAAATACTGGAAAACCTTCGCCCTAGTGGAATAAAGTTCCAGGGTCACCTGATATGTGAAGCTAGCGTACCAGTGTGCCAGTGTTTTCTCTCGTAATAAGAGATTCCAAGAGCTCAGTTGTAAGCAAACGCAAGAGCGTGAACCAGCCTTTAGGCTGACATCGCTAGAACCGAAGCGCTGCGTTTATTTATTTTTCTTTTTTTTTTTAATTTGTTTTTACTATTTATTAGACGAATGAAGGGTCCACCGGCTCCTCAAGACTGGAAAGGCGATTTGAACATCAGCGAATATCGCCTCGGACCCGGGTTCATTAAAGAAAAGTACGTAAAAACCATCCTGCACAAGTTTTCTGGTAGCCATACATTTCGCCTAATTTCGCCAAAAATTACAAGCTTGTATGTAAAATGTAAACAAAACTATCAGGATGAGCTTTTGGCCTTTTGACAAAAATATTCGCGAAATATCAGTTTTATATCTGAATAAATATATGTGCAGACTCTGTCGAAGGACAATTATGATTATGTACAGTGTGAAATTCCCTTTCCCCGCACTTTATATGTAACTACTAATGAACAAACTTGAAACATAAAATATTGAAAATTTAAACAAATATGGACTTGGTTTAATTTTTTATTACTATTTTTTTATTTCAAAGTAAAAGAGATAAACCGTTTATATATATATATATATATATATATATATATATATATATGACCAACGATCCTATAACAAATGTTGGGTACGTGGTTTTCGGCTCTCATTTCAGGAGTCTCAAACTCGAAGTCAATTTAAGAAACGGTTTAGCGACGACCTACAACGTCATAGGGAAGATTCCTGGAGTTCAAGAGCCAGGTTCGTATGCATAATTTACTCCGTAGATATTGAGCGCGCGAGTCTAGGCGGGGCTAAAGGAAATAATTAGCTGCGCTAACGTTATCTGCTGTAAATGGACTAACTAAATATTTCACAAACTACCGTGACATTTGAACTAATGTGATCTATTCTTAGGTGCATTTCTGCAGTAACTTGCGAGCTAGTCTGGCTACAGCTGCGTTTGTGAATTATTTCTAAATAATGAAAAATACACAAATTTACCATTATCAAGTGTGAACACATGCGCGAAGTGTTTCACTAGTGCACTATACGACCATGAGTACAGAAAAAAATCCAAACTGAATGGTGGCAGTACGCTTTTCAAGTTAAAAACTGAGTCGTTCGTTTGCATACGTCACACATCTTGAACTCACGGGATATAGTATTTTGACTGTAAATGGATTACCTCTTGTAAACAACCTCCCCATCTAAGAACTAAGAATGTGCGAATAGTGGTTCTAATCGAACAAGACTGCGTCATTCACATCCTTCGCAGCCTTAGGGAGATCTGAGACAGACCTGGGGCCCTAAACTCGTCAAACACAAAGTTGCAACCCAAAGTTCACAGAGCGCGCTGATTGGACGTTGGCGAAAAAAGCGCGAAGTCATCGTCATGATAGACCAATCGGTGTGCTCCATCAACTTCGGCCCCAACTTTGTGTTTGACGAGTTTAGGGGCCCTGGGTCGCTAAACTCGTCAAACACAAAGTTGGGGCCGAAGTTGACGGAACGCAGCGATTGGCTTATCACGATGATGACTTCGCGCTTTTTTCGCCGACGTCCAATCGGTGCACACCGCGAACTTTCGGCTCAAACTTTGTGTTTCACGAGTTTAGGGCCCTTGCTCTTTTTGAAGTGTTGAGGGATGATTCCGAGCTAATCCATTTGAAACAGTATTCGCACACCCCTACTAAGAACCTTAGCTATAATCGACGTCCTCTAATTGTTCCGTATGCCTCTTTCTTTTCCTCGCATTCATCCAGAGCTGACGCGCAGGTAATGTTTCATGTTTTAGGAAATGCCATACTCAATTCAACACAAAGTTTGAGCGCAGCCGACGCGGCCAATCCGACGCATGGAGACAACCTAAAGTCCCTTGATACTTGATACGGCGAATAGCAAAAGCATAAAGAGAACGAGCGCCCTGACGGTGCGCTTGTGGCGCCGCCCGATTGGCTGCTCCGTGTCGTACCGTCGTCTGCGCGCAGACTTTGTGGGGAGAGGAGTAGAGAGATACGAGTCCCCAGACCGTTCTGATGACTCGCAGAAAAACTGGTCATCGTGGGCAACCACAGGGATGCCTGGTCACCGGGCGCCTTCGATCCCGTCAGTGGTACCGTGGCGGTTCTTGCGATGGCCGAAGCCTACGGAAGGTTAGCGCAGCAAGGTACGACTAATGCCGGGCAGCACATCGGGGAAACGCCAAAACTTGGCACATGTTCGGCAGTCCTAGGGGCCGGCCTAACGAGGGCCTAACGAGGGTTTCGTTCCAGGGTGTTAGTGCCACAGTAGTTTTCATTCGCTATTAGCCGTGGCTCGTCTCTGGTTCACCACGTGACTGCCAAAGTGCCAAATAGCCCGAAATGTCACGTGTCAACCAAACAACCAGCAGGGGAGCCAAATTTTGGCCCTTTCTTGGCAACTTAGGTCCAAAGTTGCCAGGTGGAAACTGAACTAGCAAGAATGAAATCTAATTCTAGCTTTTCCTCGTGGACTGAGGCCCCCAAGAGCCAGGTAACAACGGAACCTCCAGGCAGTAAAAGCTTACTCTAAAACCCCTTTCTTTTCTTTTTTTTTAAATTTAGGTTCGAATTATTCGGACCCTGGCTGGAGAATATCAACTTAGGTTGTACCTTGGCTTTTTTTTGCGCTTTTCACGACCCTAAATTGCCAAACAAAAACCAAATAAAGCTTTGATTTGTCCCAGCAACCAGTCCAGGTGTTTAGTGGTTTCAAAGCATCGACGCGTATTCAAGCAACGCTTGCTTGCAAGTCTTGTCGCGGGACAGTTAGTAATTCCAATGGCAAGGGCGCCAATGCCACACCCAACTAAAGAAATATTCGGTACAGGTGAATTTAATACTAGTGTGTTTTGCGTTTGGACATTATTTATTTTTGCTTTATATTTTGAAAAATTGGGAACGTATCAAAATTAAACTTCGAACTTCGGAGAATCGCGAATCACTGAAAAAGTAAATGTCGATAAACCCTGAATTTTCAGCAAAAAAATCAAGCTTTAAAAAACGCCCACCAAATTTTGCAAAAAAAAACAAAAAAAAAACGTTGAAAACGCGGAATTTTTAGTTTCTCTTGTCGGAGTAAAGCGTAACATAATTTAGGAAATTATTATTTAGAAGCTTGTACTTACATCAGCCCATGTCCTTACCCCACCTATAATCACTTACAGAATAAGAAAAGCAGGGCGTGTTTATCGAACGGGCCGGCCTCCAGCCTACAATCGCCCCTCGCAAGTCGGAGAATCACCAAAATAAGCGAGGGTTTGTTCCGTTAGCAGCACACGCTTCATTTTTCTTGCCGCATCCGCATTGTTTGTTTTATTCAACATCGGCCCCCACTTGTTACATCTCGAAAATATTGAGAGAAGGCTGCAATTGAGTAGCGAGAGAACAGTATACTTTACTTCGCTATTTTTAGTGACGCGTAAAGATCTGTTGCCTCTCTGCAATCGTGCGTGTCTTTGTTCCCGCAGGTTGGAAACCACGACGCACTCTGGTCTTCTGCAGTTGGGGATCCGAAGAGTTTGCTCTTGTCGGGTCACAAGAGTGGGTCGAGGTACCTGCATGATTATTGCATTCTTGCGACCGGATCACGCATGCACGCACCCGGCCAGCTATGCTCGCAGACGGCGCATGAATACCTGGCAGATTTGTTCCCATGATGTCCGAGTGATCTTGCCAACCGACAACAAAACGTGTATCAACGTGAGATGCCGTTGATAACCATGCCATCAACTTGCCCAATTTATTTTTCGGGAAAACTTTGCTTGATGCATGCGTAGAGGTGCAAACAGTAATCTTCGTTGAAGATCGCTTTACGTAGGGCATATAGTATATACATAGACATTGTATATGAAGCATCACATTGTATATAATTATGGTGTGCGTATGAGTTCATGATGCTTTCGTTTTCAGCATTTAATAAATTACAAGCCTGACTGTCCGCTAAACCTGGCGACGCACAAAAGAGCGAAGAATGTTATTTGCCCGCTATACTCGTTTTCACCCCAAATAAACGTATAGTAAAAAAGAGTTCCGGCTCCAAGCGGAGCACTACTAATTTCCCTCTCTGTGTGGAGAATTACGATATCTATGAAGGTGTATTTTAAATTAGAAATATGTTGTCGATCTTATGACGTACACAGTTTTCAAGCGTTAAGAGCGTCGCTCATTCCTTTGACAACCAACTCTTGTACGAACTATACTTCGCCCGGCGTTTGAACAATACGCAAAACCTGCTTTTTTTCTTGAGGTGACATCGAGTATAGTGTTTGTTGTTTTTGAAATATCTTAGTTTTATGCCTCCCGGCCTACAAGTGTTCATTACCTATAAAACACTAATCAGCGGAGGAATTCCGTCCTTATATAATATGCCCAATGATTTTCTCCTTTCTGGTTCGTGATAGAGTCTAATTCGTGAATCACGCAATCAAGTCACTCATAAACCAAAAGCCTTTATAGATCTACTAATATACACTTTTCAAAAGTGCGCGCCATCTGGTAGCCGCTGCGCCAACTATCCAAGTCCGCCATTGTTTGGGCACGTACCCTGGGCGTGCATTGAACATGGGGCCTCCGTCAGTGTCCGGAGAGGACTCGGATCTCATCAATCACACATTACATGTTCATGGATGGATGGATGGATGTTAATGGCTATACCATTTGTAATGGGCGGTGGCTTGCGCCACCTAGCCCAAGTCTAAAAAAGACAAATCAAATGGCACCGGCCAATGGTACTTGAAGGGGTTTGGAAAAGGGTCTATTGAGTCATTGGCATAAGAATATAAACGTTGACTTTATATTTCATTCTTTTTTCTTTTTCAACGTATAAAGTGCAAAGTGGGTCCTTGCAATTTCTTAAGCATAGTTACCGTCTCCTGCAACCAGTGGCGTACCAACTTGTTTTTGAGTGGGGGGGCAAAACAGACCCCCCCTCCCCCCCCCCCCCCCCCCAGGGCCGGGGGGCGGCGGTGCCCTTGGTATCCCTTGGCCGCCGCCGGCCAGTGTTTGCTCTGCCCAGCGGTGGCTGTTTCAGGGGGGGGGGGGGGGGGGGGGGCGGGGCGGAACACATGCCTTTCCCCCCCACTTTGAGAACTGGGGGGGGGGGGGGCAAGTGCCCCTCCTTCCCCCCCCCCCCCCCCCCCCCCGGTTGCTACGCCCATGCCTGCAACGTTGTTTATTTTTTTGTTTTCAAGGAGCATCGCGTACAGCTGAGTCACCAGGCTGTCGCCTACCTCAACGTGGACATTTCGGTGCAAGGAAACGGGACGCTGGAGGTTGCCAGCACTCCTTTGCTTGGACAGCTAATGTGGGACACTACGAAAAAGGTGGGAACTCCTTAGCACAAAAAGGACCGGGAGAAATAGTGCTCGCATGCACCAGCAGATGTGACTATGGTATTTACTAATTATGGTAAATCGACCTTATGCGTGGCCTCATTCTTTGGGTGGTTAATTTATGCTCCGTGATTTTAGAGTCCTTCGATCCTCCGAAGGTGTATTAGTAAAAAATAATGGCTCGTCTCTGGGATTCCAAGTACAACAGCATTTCTTTGGGCAGCGTCTCGACAGTTACCGTCTGCTCTTGTTTGGAACCTTCCTGACCATAGAGTGTCAAGAAAGGGCACCTTAGATAGAGTCAGAAAGGGCACCTTAGAATAGAGTCAGTCTTACGCTAGCGCACATTCCTGCAGTATATGCACCGACATCCACGCCCGCGAAGACCATTTTTGTGTTTTCGTTTTTGGCACAAGTTTGCCACACTAAACATTTCGTTTTCTCTGTTATTCCTTCCTCGTCAATGGTCATTCGCGACAATATCTCGCCTGTTAATGTCTCGGTTGTTTTTGTTTCTTTTCATAAAAATAACAACAAAACTACCCTGACATACAGGCGAGATATTGACTGCTATCCTCGCAGGTGGCGAACCCAGACCAAGCGGAGGTCCATCGCGGCAGGTCCACCGTCTTCGACACCTGGCTCTCTCACTCCCCTTCGTACAACAACCCTGAGTCGGAAGCCAGGCATGACACATTGGCATTTCTATCTTATGTCCCGTGCAACATTGTGATGGTACATTATTTTGTATATGAGGCAAGCGCGGCAGAACGCAGTACTGATTTAGCGTAAGTCGAAACATCTTGAAGCATCTCGCCCAAACTTCCACTTTAGACCAGTATCCTCCAGTCGTAGCGAGGTATACAGTGTAATCCATTTATAAGGATATTAGATATAGCGATGTACTGCTTATAACGGTCAGTTTCTAGAGTTTCTAGACTAGAAACGCATAGTTTCTAGTCCAGATACAATAATCGGTTCTAACGATTGAATTTTCGGGTTTTCTCATTGTCGTTATAAGTGAAGTGCACTGTAAAAAGGTTGGGCTAATTGCTGTATTACCCCCCAAAAAAAAAAAAACAGTGCCAAGTGGAAATTAACAAGTTAAGGGAGTTGACACACACAGCGCTGACTTTTTGTAAAAGTACAAACTAATAATTTAAAAAATAATATCTAAGAAAAACTAACACAAGAAACGTGTCTTCTTTGGGACAATAAGCGTGGGCGAGTTCGAAACCTTTTTCAAAATTTTAATACGAAGTTCGACAGAAATTCGTCTATTATGCGCATTCACAGAAATTGCAAACGAACGAATGCCGCCTGGCGGACGAAAAGAGCAATATTTACTGGGTGTATTCTTTTTTTTTTTTTTTTTGCATTAAAAGTTAGCCCCATCCTTAAATGCGTGTGTGCGTGCCTCTGTATCGTGCAGACACTGGTTATTATTCCCTAAAACGTGTAACAAACTACCGTTCAAATTATTTTTGCCGAAAATATGAAATTGCTTTGTTTTGAAGTCGGACGAAACTGTCCAAGAAGTCCAACTTCGTCGAATTTCGCTAAAAGGTCGAAGTCCGCCACAGATTAGACGAACCTGGAGGTTCGCCGTCGAATCTCAGATTTGCTAGAAGTTTGTGACATCCTTAGATCAAGCGATCCCCTGACCCTTTTTTGAGTGCTCTACGGGAATACAGGTGCTCGGGCATTGTTGCAGAGTACGAGATTTTTCTACGGGACATATGCAAAATTCCTGCATCCTATCATCATGCCATTCGGAGCCGCCATATTGGAGGGGTTTTGCCATATTCCGTCTGTGGACGAGGCGCACCTGAGTCAAACTGGCTTTCATGCTAATAGAACAATGCATTCGTACATTCAATAGGTTGCTATTTAGTGTCGGTTCCCCGAACAACAGAAAGACGGCCGCGAGATCGTGGAAAAGGAATAGTTCGCAACGGGGTAGCAAGACTGGTCATGAAGGCAGTGAACTGAGGCATTCAGGTAAGGGAACAGACTTTATTGAGGACGCTCTGCGAAGTGTTCTGGCTGGAGTGGCCGTACGTGAACATGTTTTAGATCTACGACTCCTGTTTTGCTGGGACCAGGGTCACCTACAGCAAATCTAACATTATGGCAACCCACAATATAGCGGAAACTTGACAATTGATCATAAGTATACACTAATGACGCTTCTTTTTACGTGCGATCTATTGAAGGGAGCTATTTGTAAATAAAGATAACATTTTTTTTTTCCTTTATCAATCAGGTTTCTCGACCTTCCGTCTGACAGTGACTACGCCCCCTTCTTCCATGAACTCGGGATTCCGTCGGTGGACCTTCGTTACACCTGCTCCAACCTGGTGAGGACCGCGAGTACCTCTCCCGCGAGGCGTGAGAACGGATTGTAGTTATTCTTCCGCATTTTCCGCAAATATCGATAAATCTTGGAAATACACCTCCAAGCCTGTTTTACCAAAATTATAAAAAAAGAAAACGAAAAACCTCGAATTAAAACTGCCCTTGAACAAGGAAAAGAAAACGAAGCTTGAAAGACAAAACTAGCTATAGTTTTTTTTTTTTTTTTTTTTTTTTTTGGGGGGGGGGGGGGATTTAAACACAGCTTGTACTGAAGTCTGCTTTCTTCTTCGAAACCACGCCACTCTCCTCGTTTCCTTCATATATCTGTACCGGGGCGTTTCTTTTCAAGTATTCGGGCGACCGAAATACCCCCGATAAACGCCGATATTTTTTCCCCCGACACCAAAAATTATCACCGGAAAACACCGAATCTACAAAAAAAAAAAAACAAAGTAAACCCCGAAAAAAAAAAAAAAAAAAAAAAACCTCAGAATTTGAAGAAAAATAAACCCCGAAAATACGGAAACCAAATTGCAACTCACGCTGCAGGGTTCAGCTTCACAACCTAATCTAGTGGATAGTCTGTTGCAGGTTGAAGGGGCAGTGAAGTCGATTTTGAGATCGTCCTTTTGTTTTAACCACACAATCTAGACGCTCTAAGCATCCCAATAAGCCCAAAATCATAATCGTGGGTAGCTTATTTCCTCGTTAAAAGCGTGTTCAAATATCGCGACACGCACTTTCTGGGAAGAATTTCTTCCGAGTGAAGTGGTCGACGACGGCGCTTGTCGACGCGATGCGAGCGATGGCTTCGCCCACGGTGAAACAGAGGAGTCTTGTCTGAATGTGTACCAATGAGACTTTTTCCGAAACCAGTTATAATAAAATCATTCAGAATCTGCGCGTAATGTAGGGCTTTCATTGGTTCATACAGTGAAATCCACGAGAAAAAAGAGTCCACATGTTTTTCTCTTGCCCTGAGGTGAACACACAGTTTTGTAATATAGGAGTCCTTGGTAACTGTGAGAACTAACACATTTTAAACAATATAAGATCAAAAACGACCTTTTCCAAAGTTGATTTCATGCCCCTTTAAGAAAAGGAGGGCAGGCTGCTGTTACAGAAGCCTCCACCCTTTCCTTTTTAGCAGAAAGAACGCTGGAGAGGAGGCAAGTGGAGAGGAAAAAAAAATCATGGCGAGCAGAGAATTTTCTGGGAGGGGCTTGCTCTGCTATTTTACGCTTACAACAGAACACACACACACACAAAAAAAAACAACTTAAAAACCCGATAAATGTTTTGTACTTAGGAATTGTTTCTCTTTTTTTTTTGCATTTTATTGTTTGTTTTATTTATTTTGCTCAAATTTCGTGGCTGTGGGTTGTCAAGACCTAGAACCATGAAACTTGAGTATGAGAAATACGCCACATAAATACATCAGTGTGAAAAGTTTCATTGCCATCCGCTAACTCCACGTAAAGGGCATGACGTCAGCCGCGTAGTACCTTTCGCAAGACATCCTCCCGTGTCGCTAGCCTCTTTCTCATTTTTCTCCCCAGTTTCCCTTTTAAATACGAACCTCACGTTACCACTGCAGATGGTACATGGTTACGTCTACGAACTGAGTGGCACCAGGTTCTGCCGTAGTTCTGTTCAGGATCGCGGCAGCTGACTGCGCCTGCTGCCTTTTTATTTGGTCGTGTAACAATAAATTTAAGAAATTATGTTTTTTTCACACTCCGTTACCATTGTGCCAGTGGATACAAGCATTGCAACGGTATGCGTAACTTCATTCAACTTAAGCAATGTGTTTTGCATCGAAAGAAATTTAAATACTTACGAATTTTGACGGCGGTTATTTTGTGCACGCCAGTGTGAAATATTTTGTGGAGCGTTCACACGTAAAAAAGTTCACAATACGGTTCGGGGTGATCTTGGTTTGCATCGCAGCCAACATTGAACCATGCAGTTGTGTTTGACTAGGGCGTTTTATAAATATGTTTCGTGACCAACGTTGGATCAACTCAATATGATTTGGCAGGGCCGCACCTGGCACGACTGTCGAAGTCATCGGGTTTAAAGCGAACGAAACTCCATTTCGATGAAGTACACTCACTGTTGGAACAAAGCTCCGAAATCCATCGTTTGAGCAGCTCGGTGGCTCTCGAAAATCTAAGAGAACCGCTTATGAGTTCACATTACTGGGAAGATCAGGATGTAATCCAACAGAAACGTGCCGGTGAACGAAACTCGCCGCGGAAGGTTTCTGCAGCCGTTTACACTGCAAAGTCCCATCTCGGTCTCGGCAACGCCACACACTTTCGTTTACTCAAACTGCTCAGCGGCTAGGCTCGTCCTCTCGCGGTGGTCCATCGTCGGTCCATCAGTGTCTCGCACGCCTCGCCGGTCTTGCCTTCACGCATCTCTCGTTCAATCTACCGGACGGATTTTCAACTACTAAGCCAATGTAGTTGTTGTTGTCGTTTTTTAATGGCGTGCAAATAATGTTTGGAAGGTAAACGGACATTTCTTTGAAGTTATTTGTGTTCACTAAGGGCTTAAGAAAATTATCTAGTTCCAAACTTTCCAGTCTGCTCATTGAGTACCAGTAACATTTGGCAGGCATACGGCTGATATAGTATACAATAATAAACTACCTAAACTTGTGCTATATCTTCGAAACAAGTACGTGAAATTGACATGTCTTTGTTTCAGAGTTTTGATTCTTGCTTACCACTCTACCACACGAACCACGAGACAGAAATGGCCTACAAATTAATTGACAACAACTTTAAGGTAAGTTTCCAAAATAAATGACGGTTTTTAATCTGCTTTTATATTGGAGAAGGGGAAGGTTTATGCAAGAATAAATTGACTTCCACCCCTAGAGGGCGCAAGTTGCGCTCCATTTCAGGTGTAACTCAGTTTTTTCTCATGCAAATCCTCTCCACCTTGTGGACTTCCCCTAAAATTATTTTATGTAATTATTATCGTCTGATAATCTCACCCTTGCCACGCCCTGCATTTCTTAAACTGTCAGTGACTGTAATCCGAGCTCTACGTGGCGAGCTAGAAGTACCTTTTGTCTGTATTGTCGTTTTTCTTTCTTTTTTTTTTTAATTTTCTCCAAATTGATGTTAGCGATGTAGTGAGATATGTACTACTGATGTTAGAAATTTGATAACTCCGTCATCTCAATCTGCACGATCAAACATATCATCATTACATTTTCAGGTGTCCATAAGTGTATACTGTACCGCGATACGCTCAAAGCACAAATCATTGGTCTTCCTTTCTTTCTTTCATCAGTTCAGCCAATGAGAAGGGCGATCGGTTATCATGCTTCAATGGCAGTAGAGTCTCTGTGGCAAAAGAGATGGACTTCCTTTTGCCACTGAGACCATGTGACCATTGGAGCTTGATATTGCCATTCCTTCTGATTGGCCCAACTAACTAAAAAGCGGCCGATTATTGGTCTTGCGGTACATTGCTGGGAAGTGTACACTCAAGGCCTCCTCAGAGATTAGGGAGTTGGTGGCAAAAGATCTGTTGCAAAATGTGCAGCGTCCTGCGCGGCGCCGAAAGGAATTATGGAAACTGGCTGTACAGAACCCGCTGTAGCTGATTCCATGAAGGAAGAGGAGGTCGTTCGCAGGATTCTAGGTGGTGTTGGTTGTGTGCTCAACTAGGGTGACCACCTTCCGGCAGGCGATATGCGGGACACCCTAAACGGAGGGGGGGGGGGGGGGGGGAGAGAGAGAGAGAGGGGAGGGTAAAAAGAGGATGGTATTATCATAACTCAAGAAAAAAAAATATTTAAAAAAAGTCACCATCACGCGCACACCGATATCCTGTGCTCTCCGTAAGCATATTATACACATGAAAATTGTGTGGCGGCAATTAAGCTAAAATAATTTTCATTCACAGTGATATATTTTTGTGTAATTGTAATGGTAAATATTTTATTATGGATGTCTCAGTTGAAACCATAAAAATTGACTGCAGCAGACCAAAATGCACGAAAGGGAAATACGAAATCGTAAATCTTTTTCGGCTTATTGTTTCCTGTCGATACTTACTCTAATACTAACATGCTCTTTTTTCAACCCTTCTGAGACTAAAAAAAAGCTTTCCACAACAACCCTTTCGCATGACAGAGTATGATTTGAAAATAATTACAATAGTTTATTTTTCAACTTTTGGCGAGCAATTTTCGCTCGCAATAATTTGCCATCAAGAGGAGAGGCACAACGGCACATGTGCGTCTTTTTCCTGCAAGAACGACGGTCGCTTCCCGCAGTGCTTGTATAGAAAATGGCATGCCATCGATATTCACATGTTCATCAGCGACCTCCGCGCTACCCCGTGGCCCGTTCTTCGGAAGCGCCATGAGTTGCGTAGTGAATGCTACGACAGTGTCAAATGCGGGACATTTTAAAAATTTTGGTATTTCTTGCGGGACGCGGGACTCGCGCTCTCAATGCGGGACAGTCCCGCGAGTCGCGGGACGGGTGGTCACCCTATGCTCAACAACATCAGCCTCCTCTCTACATAGGACGTTCCCATAATTCCTTGCGCGCTCGGCGCGCTACCGTCCGAGATTTTGGCGGCTGGTCTGTTACCGTGTTCTTCGGCCTGCGCAGTTTCTGAGGGCGGTCTCCCAAGTCCTCAGTCTGGCGGCTTACGAGTTGGCCGTGCGGCCGCTGTTGGCGATGACGGTGAGGCCGTACGCAGCAGCTCTCAACCAGAGCCTCAGCGAACTCCGAAGTCTCTACGGAACGCACCTAAAGGAACAGAGAGTGAGCACCAGTACGTACCACCAAAGTTGTGTGGTTTCCTGATCCAAGGCTAATGAGTAAACCTGTCCGAAATTGTTATAAGATATATGCACCAACATGTGGCTGTGACGTCGCACTGCCGCGGTGGTGCTGGTGTCGTCACGGCGCATGCGCAGAAGCATCACGGAAATCTTGTTTCTGAGCGTGCGCAGTGCCAACCTGGTGTAGGAAAGCGCGGATCACACGTAAACAGAGACTTGGTCTATAAACTGTATACAGTGTAAATAATATTTGCATTTTAACCTAATCTTTGTATTAACATCGTCGCGTAGAAACTCCTTTCGTTCGCGAAGATACTTGTCTCGGCACGTGCCGCAGCGTTGCAAACTCCTCGAACACAGACGACAAGTAAACTTCTGAAAACAACCGAAAAGAATCAAAATCATCATGATGCATATATACCAACTAGAATTGCCAATGGGCGACTTCATTTCAATTGGTGCAGAAAAAAGGGTCATGCCTTAAAATATTTTGAAATAAATGAATATGCCGGGCAAATTCTCCACAAGGATAAAACTGAAACCTGTTTTTGCGTCATTTCCGCTTATTTGATAGCTTCTCCAGGCTCAAATACCTTCCACAGAACAAAGAAACGTTTTACATGGCTTCATATCTACATAAAAAGCCCGAGATATTCCTTTTTTTTTTGTTTTTGTTTTTTTGGTGTGTGAAAAATTCAGAACCTGGCCCTTTTGACAATCATTTACCAGGTTTGGATGAAGATAGCTTTTTTAAAAATCAATTTTATGACATAAAATATATATTAATTGAAAGCTTAAACAAATACCTATTCAGTAAGCACAATATTGGTATAATCAAATAAGGTTAGCTTAATAAAATACGCCTTCGAATATTAAAAAAACTCTAAAAGTACACATTTCGGCATCAATTTTCTCAAAAAGACCATTTACAGATGTTGTCGTTTTTTCGCATAAAGCGCCCTTGGTTTGAACTGAAACATCCAATAAGAATAAAGTGTAATATATGGTTTGGAAATATATATGGTGTTTGAAGTACTGAGGCCGAATCTAAAATGGGCCGTAAAATCAGCACCTGCACGTGCGACTGTAATATTTTTTGTCAAATGTGTATTTCACAGACGAGTTTACTTTGGAAAATTGCAAAGCGTAGCTCCCTTTTCCTAAAAAAAAACTACCAAAAAACTAGCCAGGTTCAATGGCGAACGGCGACGCAGACGACCGAGTCGAGTGGCGGAGCGAGTTTGGCGCAGATATTCATAGATGGCGCTATCCCTTATCGAGAATGTTCGCCACGGCCGTGGTCTATTAAAATGGGCATAATATGGTTGCGATGTACCTTTGGCTTAAAAATAAATGCGAACAACGAGAGCTACACTTGAAGTAACACAAATAAAATTAGAGGCCCTGCAATGACTTTTTGACTGGTTTTTAATTTGCACCGAACCTGAGCGCACTGAACGTAGTAACTTTATGAAACTTTTCTTTTCTCGAATTTCGCTTTATCTTAAAAGTTATAGGCAAATTAATATTACGAAAATAAGCAAAAAATAACCTCCTTCATGACGTCCTTAGTCCTGGCTTGAGTGGCCGTTTTTTGGCCACTAGAGTTTTTTGGTTCTAGGTTTTGCCTAGTTTTTTGCCCTATTCTTTACAGAAAGGCAGCTACGCTTTGTAATTATACAAGGTAAATCCCACCTGTGAAATACACCTTTGACGAAAATTTTAGCGCCTATTCTTTCGGCCCATTTTTTGATCCAGCCTCGGTATTTCAGACACCCTATAAATCCGTACATTTAAAAAGGAGAAATGTCTGAAGTTCCAGTTTAAGATGCGAAGCTTGGTCGTCGTCATTTGTTTGCCTATTAATTAGTTAATACTTGGCACCCTGTTAGAGTATTCGTTGGCTTCGATTTAACATACAATTAAATGATGTAAAGTGATGCGTAGACGGGATGCTATGTTTAATACATATGGGCTTTCTAATGCATGTCCAATTTATTAACTTAAAAATGAAACACCAATAAAATTAACTTTTTTTAAATTCGGTTGTTAGGATAAAAATGTTATAGATACTTCCCTCCAAGTGTTCTATGCAGAATGATAGACTAATTGAGTGAAACAAAATATTTTCGATGTGCCGACAGCACTAGCCCGAAATTTCTGCTTTTTCCAACTCTCGCTTTTCCAGGCACACTAAGCATTGTAAAAAGGTAGTCTTCAAACCCACTGATATTCGTTTCTTTTCTTCTTTATAGGAAGAGAAAGTTTTGCATAGATCGTGTGGGGAAGTAAATACAGTGACGTAAAATATCTTGCAACGCAAGTTCACGAGAACGTTTAATGTGTGACCGAAACGCACAGTTAAAGTGGGTTACAACATTACTCTCGATGCTTAGCCATTCGTTTAACATAGCATTGAGAAACCAGTCCTTGTTTTGAGCTCTCGTCCTTAAGTGACACGACCGAATGCTCTTGACAAAACTTGCAACATTCCGTTTTTATGTTAAAATGGTTCACTAAGTTTTACGAGTGAACCTTTAACCTAGTTTAACGTCGATTTGTGCTCAAAATAAACGTTGTTGTGAACTCGCGTTATTATATATTTTATGTAATTGTATGTACAGTGTTCTTCAAATTTTACACTGCCACTCGGTTACCCAAATACTGATCTATCGCCGCCTTTTAAAGCTAAATTGGTCACTTCAGCAGCTGGTATGTCTTCATCATGCTAGGTTGTGATCGGGGATCACAACGCCACCAGGTGGGGTGGAAGAAAAAGAAACACAAAAAGTGACCAAAACTGACAATCTCAAAATGACGTTAAATTTGGGGAACACTTTTTTAAAGAAATAAACTAAGATAGAAAGAGTTAAACGAGCCCAGCTTCTCATTAGACTTAGCGTGCGTGGAGAAGCGCCAGTTGGAAAAAAGCGAAATTTTAAGCTAGGTCTCTCAGCACATCAGTATGATTTGTTTTTGTCTCTGGGATCTGAATTTACTCCATTTAGGCAAATGTTTTTACTTGCGATTTCTTCGATTTTTTAAGTAAGCAAGCTGGACGTGCGATAAGAGCCTGCATATATTATACATAATGTGTTTAATCATTTGTAAATTGAAGCCTACCAACACTATGAGTAAGTCCAAACAAATAATTAACAATCTGGCAGAAACAAACGGTGACAACATAGCTTCGCATCTGAAAATAGAACTTCATGTATGTCGTGTTTTCGAATGTACCAATTTATAAGTTCAAACTATACATTACATCTGATTTTTATTGGATGTTTTATAGAGCATACAAAAATACTTAAAATGTTTTTTTATTGATGTAGAAATTTGTACTTTTAGAGTTTCCTCTGGTGCTCAAAGACGTTTTTCGCCAAGATGACTTTATTTACCTTTAACAATATTGTGCTTGTTGAATATATGTATTTGTCTATGCCTTTATTTTATATGTAATTTGCCATTTTAACAAAAGTTTACACCATCCAAACTTGGTAAATTGTCGTCAAATGGGCCAGGTTCTGGATTTTTCTACAAAACAAAAAAAAAAAATCAACAAAATACATTTACGTAAACCTTTTGTTTTTAATGTAGTTTAAAAAGCCACGTATACCGAAGTCTTTTTTTCTTTTTTTTGCGAACGGTATTTGAGTTTGGAGAAGTTCATATACCTGATCTGTCACGATCGCTTAAATCCAAAAATTTGACTTTGATCCTTTAGAAGTCAGAAACTTTAAAACTAAAACTATGACGCAAAACCGGTTTTCACTTTTGTCCTAGTGAAACATTTGCCCAGCATATAGATTTATTTTTTCGAAAGTTTTTGAGACCTGACTCCTCCTTCCTGCACGATTTGAAATGAAATCGCCCGAGTACATTTACTTTATTAAACCTCGCCTTCACTCATTTAAAAACTGGATGTAATCTTTTCCGGAGACCAACAACTCGTGACATTTCCAGATTCACTGGTGAAAGCAGTTCGAGAGTTTTCCAAGGCCGCCGATACGATCGATCAGCAGCGACTTCAGCAAACTGGCGAGGGGTAAGTGCACAACCCGATACAGTCCTGTCTCGTTTATATGGACCCCGTTAACTTGAGAGGGATACCGTACTATATAGAGACCATTTTGAGGCACAAACTGGGAATATGCATTCAATTTTGTCTCGTTATTATAAACAACTTGCATTATGGATTTTTTCTTTTGGGTGGGGGAGGTTTCCATATTAACGAGGCACCATTGTATATATTGTTTGGAATTACTCGGACATCTTTATCTTTGTTCAATTACCTAATTCGCCATCTGGAATTTCAGTACAAAAAAAAAAAAGGGGGGGGGGGGGGGGAGAGTACAGACGAGAAAACTAGCATGACGCAAAAATGACTACCGTAAACTCCTGGGCCTGCGCCTTCTCAAAATTTGGAGGTACTCACGTAAAACTGGGGAGCGGGTGCTCCTTGGGCCAATAATACGTAAAGATATTTCCTTCGTGTATTTTCCGAATGTTATAAAATTGAGGGGTGTGCGTTAATTGTGTAATGGGCAGATGCTCAATATTTTGCGGCACATATTTAGTGCGTTAAAAAAAAAAGACGCCATTGGAGGTGATGTGACTGCGTGACGGAAGGGGGTTCCAATAACGTGTAGTGTCTTCAAAGAAAAAAAAGAAGAAAAAAAAAAGGTCGCAATATGTCGCCCTTAAAAGGAATTTCCCTAACTTTGGAAGCCTGGTCGCTTCTACCAGATCGGTATACTTAAAGCGCCTAATTAATGTATTTATTCCTATCTACACCGTTTTTTCTTTTGTAAATTACCTAACAGTAAGCATCATTTAGTTACTGATTTACACATGCCACCTTCATACTGCAATTTTTTTATCTTTAAAATTTACGCTATTTTTTCCCTTACGCTACTATATTCATGTCACTGACACTTTCCAGGACGAGGAACATCAACAATAAGCTGATGTTGGTCGAAAGAGCGTTCATCGACATCCCAGGAATCCTCGCGGGAAACATCTTCAGGTAATCTTTTCTTTCTTTTTTTTTTTTCCTTTTTGTTCCTGCACCGGCGTTTGCATTATGCATGAGTGCGGTGTGCAACACAGCGCGAACGCGACATCGGCGCTCTCCTGAAGATTGCTCATAAATGATATTGACGAAAACAAAATTCTTCCACCTGATTATATTCCGCCTCAGCGTAATTTGGCAAACGGCAAAGGCTACATATTATATATATACGGTCCCAGTGATCCAACCAGCGTGTCAGAGGGAGTCACGTGACTGTAGTCTATCTCTATATCTCACTTGTTGCGTGCAATGCTGTCGACGCGACGGGCTGAAGAGAAAGATGAAAGCTGCTTTTTTTGTTGGGAGGGTGAGGGGGGAGCGCATGTGGACTACATGGCAGGACACCTACGAACGGTATCTGCTAGTAGATATAAGTCATATCGGGTACTGCGAGAGTCTATACTACGACACAGAATAACGGTTTACAATTCCTGCCCGTATAGTAAAAAAAAAAAAAAAGAAATTAGATATTATTCTGCGAAACATTGCTTATGGAACCAAATTTGCTGAACTCAAAACTCACTTAAAGATGCATTCGCTACGGATCTTGCCAGTTGAAAAATTGAATACCTACACTATATATGTACACAATTACTACAAATACACGTTTAAGCAGCCCACTAAAAAAAAAAAGCAAAGGGTCCTGTGGAAAATAGAACGTTTCGTTCTGCCAAGGGTTTTCACAAACTACAGTAAAAGGGTACGGCTTTCTTTATGTTCCGCATTATTATAACATGTTGCCAGATCGACTTTTGGATTTGCAGTCACTTAGGATTGAGCTGAGAGAGTGGTGCAATAACTTTGCTGGTTAACCAAATTCGCAACCTCTAGTCTGTTTCCTTTTTCTTTTTTTAAGTTGGTGCGCTGTTTTGTGTGTTTGCATCTTGTGATTTTCAGTTTCAAAGTTAGAGTTTGTAACTTGTTGGGACTTGTAATATGTAACAAAGTGCTTTTGTTTTTTTTAGGCCGAAAGCATGCTGGTACTTTGTTTTGTGTAAGAGTAATACCATCCTATCTATTGCAACAGTGTCCCGTCCACAAGCACACACGTGCTTTTGCGGACCTGGATAATTGATCTGCTAGTTGATTATGCAATAAACTTATGTATGTATGTCTGGGACAAGCAAAATATGGTTGTAGTAAGAGGAAATTTTCTCTTTTCCCTCCTCGTTAACTGCTTCGCTCTCACCCCTGTACTTTTGGTAAGGGCTTTCACGTGCTTCGCCCTTTATGGCTTTGATTAGCTTGAGGGGGCCGTAACGTTTACGTTTTGCCAAGTTACTGTGAAACGAAATATAGTACCCAACATGAAAGTCAAATTTAAGGGTTTACTTGCCAAACCAACGACGGGCATCTGGTACGCCCCAGCGGACGACTCAGGATTCATTTGGACCACCTAGGGGTCTTTTGGCGTGCAGCATGAAGCTGAAATACACGGCTCCTTCTCCGCAATAAGCCTCCATCAGATTGAGGGCACGTCGGCCGGCGCTTTTGCCTCGGAGCCACCGATGCGGCCAGTACCCCCACCATGAGCATTTTCAGCAATGCTGCCTATTCAATTTGATGACAGCATTTCAGATTCGAGATAAAAGGAAAAGGAAACTCGAATTGCTCGTTGGTGCTAACATTCCGGCGCTCTCTAAGCTCGCTAATAAATTGATGCGAGTTATTGCAATGCTTGCGTACGTCGAATGAAAATGTCGTGGCAATCAATTCACGCAGGAACGGCAGAATAATTGTCTTTGTGTGTACCAATCAGAGGGACGTCATTTCAGGAGAACCAGAGTCTAGGATAAGATTACTTTAATTTAGTACAAACGTAGAGGCAAAAACTACGGAGGAACACTGAGTCAAACATGCGACCTTCGACAGTCAAGAACGAACGCTTCATAACTCGATCCTTTTCTTCTAGATAAACAAATTAGCGCCGATTGTGCCGCCATACATTGTTTCTGTAAAAATAAAATATTCAACCTTTTTTGATGCACGATTTCAGGTAGCAAGGTCTTCATCATGTTGAATTGACCTGAGACTGGGGTACAAGACAAACATCAAAACGTTCTTAAGTTTTTCTTCAACCCCAGTATCAGATTAATTCAACATGGTTACTGTTCAACAGCACGCCTGCACCCTTACTATAGTTTTTCTAAGATCTCCAAGACCTGGCATTTGCCGGCCCTTGGTTTTTGCTCGTCCACCGGGGCACAGCAAAGGCAGAGTTATCCGAGCGTTTGCCTAGCAATAGCCGGACAATGGCCGACGAAATGGCCGACATCTGTGCTACTTGAAAGTGATTAGTTCTCAATAGATTCCAGCCAGAGAACGAGCACGGGTCACGGATGGGAGCGAAGATTGCGATCAGCTCCGGCATTCTGAACCCGGCAACGCTGCATTCAATCTCTCAGTGCAGGTCATTGTATTCAGTTCAATGGTCTTTTTGACTCGCTAGCATTTTTTCGTCAGTCCCAACAATTGACTATCCGCTGTTTTATAATATTAAAGTTTAATTGCGAAGTGGCACCTTAAAGGATTCCTGCACGCACAGTTTCACGCAGAACATGCGGTGTCACTGAGATCGCCCTGCGAATGACGTGGCGCTAGAATAGCGCTAGGACTCAGACACCCTATAGGTATGCGGACAGTTAAGCGAAACGTCACTCTCATTAGAGACTTTTCGACCATACGCTAGAGCTTTGCGTTGCTGTCAGGAGCTTGTGTAGTCCTTTTGAAGCATGGATTGAGCACGCGCCTTCTGGGCCTGTAACCCGCAGCGTATAATCTACTGAAACGTTCTATTGTCCTATCACAAATAGTGTTTATGAGTCAAACAATGTTACGAGCTTTGGCGTTCACTGGACGCGCTCCGTAGATCACTGTGATTGGGCCATAACGTGCTTTAAAAAAAAAAGTAGAGACAAAAACAATTTTTTTTGTAACACGGAGTGGATTTCATGCAAAAGCGTTAGGCTCGAGTGTTATGGAAAGCCGTTACACACAAGCCAAAACAACATGAACCATAGACACTCCATAGGCAATGCAAAAGCATACAGAGTTCTAAACGCATACTTTCGAAGATGCCTCCGTCTCCTCTACTAAAGGCAGCATTGTTTGAAGAAAGCATGTATAAGTATAAGGCATAGCTAGTCATAATTATGTACACTTAAACATCATTAATTGTAATTACTTATATTTACCAAACGGCGCAACGGTAATCGGACTCTGATCTATGCGATCCGCAGCACGACGGGATTACCTACTCAACGCCAAATGAGGCTTTTTATTATTATTATTATTATGGCACGGCGCCAAATTAGGCGACCGGGAAAGCCAGCAGCTCTAGGCGAAGTATACGACTCACGGGAACCTGCAGCAGCAGGCAACCGTCAATCCGTGCAGTTGGCTCTCGAATGATGAAGCTTACATTCCCCGCGTAAATCTCATGACATCACTGTTCTTAAATAAATTTAAAATTCTCTCGGTTATTTTCATAAAACCGGGAAGCACGTGAGTGCGCCGTGTGTGCAACGTATCTCAATCAACCCAGACCTTCCTGTAACCAAGCATAACAAATTCTAACCCAAGCATAATGCATGCAACAGACATTTTGTACTCCCCAGGTTTACCAGAATGACCAACACAAGTTAATGATTTATAGAAGTAGTTTGAAGTTAAGAGAAATAGTTTGAAGTTAATAGTATGAGAACTTGTCTTTCTCTCTTTCCAGAAACCAATCATCGCAAATGAGCAAGCACGTCGTGTTCGGAATCAGTGCCAACGACGTCAACGTGGGAACGAGATTCACAGCTGTCAAAGAGGCCCTCGTCAGCAACTCTTCACTGGTGGCACCTTTAGTAGCTTCCTTGGCCCATCACATCAGAATGGCGACGTCCATTTTAGTAGACGACTTGTAAAACCTTCATCGGTATACTACCTTAATGCCATGAAAGTATTTCTTTTCTTTGTGTGTGTGTGTGTGTGTGTGTGTGTGTGTGTGTGTGTGTGTGTGTGTGTGTGAGATATCGAGAAGGTTGAAAGCTAGGGTTCCGTAGGAAAAGTTTGCTTTCAGGGACCTAACTACCAAGAAAAGAATCGCGTTTCCTTTCTATTTTTTGTTCCTCGTCAAGTGATTCTACGTTAATAATTCTAATACGAGTAACGACACAAGGAAGTGATTTTTTTGTAGAAATTTCACCAGTATAGCAAAGGGGTTTGAAACAGAAAACACACTTCCCAATGTGGCAGGCTCTTGCCGAATTAGACGGACCTGTGCGCAAGCTGTCTGCTTCTTTTATTTATTTTTCTGTCTTCACATTTTGATGCCCTTACTACGGCAGTTTCCCTGTGGCTATCCGTTCATCGAACTATATGGCTCATTGACAAACTGTTTTGTGGACACTGCGATGTCTCATAATAAAAAAATACGGTGAGAAATTATAAAGGCCCGTTTGCACACATGCGTTTTACTACGAACGACTGAGACGAGGCAGGTTTTTAAGCCTCTCGTGACGGCTTACGATCGGTTGCACAGCGATGCGGGCAGTCGGAAGCCATCGCAAGAGGCTTCGAAACTAGTCTCGTCTCAGTCGGTCGGGAAACAACGCATCTGGGTGACCGGTTGAGGGGATGAGAGCGTGCGGCGACGTCAGAGCGCCCAAAGGCGGATCCAAAACTCCGTGTTTTTGTTTTTTTGTTGTTTTTTTTTGGGGGGGGGGGGGGGCGGGAAAATTTGTCAGGATACTATTCTCCCATTCTTTCTTGTGCACCCGGGGGTCCACCCTTGTCAAATTGCCATCTGAGAAGGGGAGAGGGGGTCGACTTTGTTTATTTTCTTTTAGGGGGGGGGGGGAGGGGCGCGCCCTTGCCGCCCGCCCCCCCCCCCTCCCCCCTTGGATCCGCCCCTGAGAGCGCCGAGCTCTGATTGGAAGGATTAGTGGGTAGGCGCAAAGGCTAGCTGCCGTGTTTGCCCATTATCTTCTCTCCAATCAAAGCGAACAAAAACGTCGTCGGTTCGAGTCTGGCGTTCGAACGCCAAACTTTGCGGGAGGAGAAATCACTCTTGTTTGGAAACGCCAGCCCCCCGGTTTTTTTTTTTTTTTTTTATTACATTAAATTTTATTATCAAGGTTTTGTTGCTGACCCTAGTTTGCGAATACCATCGATGATGAATTGGAACGCACGTGCCAACGCTGGAAAGGAGGTCGCCTCCTCTCCAGCTTGAGATCTGCTAAGGTGGAAAGAAGTACGGAGGAGCTTCCTTTGAACACTTAACTTAATCCGTTCCTGCGGCATTGTGTATTAATTGTCTGGCGATCATAATCATCCCTTTTAAGGCCACGGTCCCACTGAATGTGGCAGTTTAGGTACTTTTCGGCAGGCCATTACTCATCTCCTTTTAAGTACTGTTTTGTGGGATTGATGTCATTTGAAAGGCAATGCAATCCTCTTTCATTTGATATTATGTATGTGTTGGTTTTTACTGTTCATGCGCGTTTGTAGCGTTGCGAATATGATGGCGCGGACCCTCACTTGCTCCGCTAGTTCATGTTTTATGAACGATCCATTAAAGATAGCACGGTTCCAATATAGCAGTTTTGTTAAGATGATGTCGGAGCAGAATCTAACGATCCACTTTTTTGATATTTGCACTATTTTGTTTTTTAGAGCGCAGCTCTTAGGGGCCCGTTTCCAGCCTGAGCGGCGTCGGCGTCGCCGTCGCCGTCGGCGTCGGCGTAACCGCGCCCCTCCCTCTCCTCCTCCTCCCCCTCCTCCTCCCCTCCTTCTCCTCCCCCTCCTCCTCCACTCCTCCCCCTCCTCTTTCTCCCCCTCCTCCTCCCCCTCCGCTCCTCCTCCTCCCCCCTCCTCCCCCGCCAAGGTCACGTGACCCCGGGGGGTGACTCCCCTCCCCCCGCCGAAGTCACGTGACGGCCCGCCCAAGGTCATGTGATCCCGTCCCCTCGAGGTCACGTGACCCCCGGACCTCTGCCCTCCTCCTCCTCCCGTCATTGTCTAGTATGGTTCGGGGGGGTCACGTGACTTCGGGGGGAGGGGGTCACATGACTTCAGCGGGGGGTCACGTGGCCTCGGGAGGGTCACGTGACTACCCCCTCCCCTCCCCCCCGAAGTCACGTGGTAAAGGAGAGGGAGGGGGAGCAGGAGGGAAGGAGGACTAGCAGGCATGATCACGAGGGAGGAGGAGGAATATACCCTCCACTCCTCCTCCTCAAGAGCTGCGCTCCAATTCGGCGTTACAGGAAGTTGTAAACGGCTTTCACTTTTTTCATCCCTCCAAATATTGCCCTAAAATTGACATTTTTCCGCACAAATATGTTTTTAATGACAAGAGCTAGGGCAATGAAATTAGCTACAGATGTAGTGCTTATAATTGGTAATATGCATAAAAAAATGTAATGTTGTGTAAATTTTTTTTGTTTAGATATTTTATATCAAACGTAGCACTTTTTTGTGCTTCGTGTCATGGTAGTTCAAATGCCGCTGAAGAAATAATTAAACTATGATAAAATCTTTTATAACATTTAGAGCTACAATGGTTGCCCAAGAGGTGGACGATGGCTTTTTTTCATTTTCAAAGTCATAACGCTCCAGGAGCCCTTCAAACTTACCTGTTTTTGACGCATATCTGTTTTGGACATCAAACAGATTTATTGGCATTTAATAACATTTATAGTTTGGAATAGATATACATTGCGATGTATTAAATTTTCACAATGATATTGCTTTGGTTTCTTAATAGGTGTAGAGCTTAGCTAATTTTAAAAACAATCAAAAACTGTTTGGGTGTTTTGTTGCGCTACCTGGCGGATGGCAGACGAACTGCTGAATTCTAATGTTCAAAAAATTTCCGAGGGCGGCGTTGGCGTCCGTATCATCATCAATCTCCGTGTCTTTTTACCCTCACATTTAAAAAATATATTGGAAGATTTACTTTCGATAACTGAATCGTTTAAGTACTGGGTCAGGCTAATAAATCTAAGACCAATATTTACACTAGCGTAGCGTGATATAATGTGTTCATTATTCGATATGATTGAAATCAATAAACAATGAAGACGAGGAGGAAAAGAATACACCCGAGTTCACTTTATGCCTAGAGTCACTAAATGAGCTTTAAAGTATCGGCACTCCGTTCCCCCAAAATTGTTTTGGGCGCCGCCATTTTGGGTCTTGCTCAGAGCAAACGCAACTGCCGATCATCGTGATCTAAAAGTACGACTTCCTCAGCATTAGATGCGGTGCTAGGAAGCTGATGCAATAATGCAATGCTCTGTCGCGGGTTGTTTAAACATTTGTGAGGGAGAGAAAAGCGTTTCCTGTGATTTTAGATAAAGCTTCATATAACTGGCAACAATGATTTTAAGCCACAATATGGCCAAGTGTCGTTACTCTGAACCGTAGCTAATTTACTGGCACAAGCGGGAACAATGAAGAAGAGGCAGGTGTCAAAAGGTAGTGGCTTGTGGAATCCACGGGGCTTATGATATGACCCCTCCAGGTATTGCTGGGTGGAGCACTTCATGTGCCCTTTGCTTAGGGTGGAGCACGACATCTGGCCATTTTGTCCCCCTCTTTTATTTTTATTTTTTGTTCAGAAGCGCGTGAAAGAGCGTGTCCCTGCACGCGCTCGTGGTGCTGATTGTGCTATGGCGACATTTTGTTTTCGTCGATTTCTTTGTATTTTCCCCGTGAGCGCGTGCTGTCGGCATCGGGTACTACAGAGGGTGGCATTAAAGCCCCTTGATAAAGGTGTTTTCACAAGTACCGCCAACCATTGTTGTGGAAATGCGCAAGACACGTGCCACGAGCGGGCGCTCCGCCGCCATTCGCTTCCAAGGGCCGCTCGAGACCTGGGCCACGTGCGCTCGCGCATTTGGCGCTACTTGCAAAGACAAACGAAAACATATCAAGGGGCTTTAGGTGGCATCACCCTAAACAGAAGGACATTGAGGCACCCTAGGTATTACTAGAGCACTATATAGCTCCTACAGAGCAGAGTAGCGCAATCCTTTGAACCCCGTGTTTTGCCGACAACATGGCCGACAGAGCGACTCGGCGCGAGTCACGTGGTACTCAGGGTTCCAGGAGGCGGCCCGCCCTATGGGAGAATACATGGAGATCGATACAACACGGCTGATTAAAAAATGAACGGCGAGTTCACACTTTTCAAAACTAGTCTGCCGTGAAGTTAGTAAAGCACTAAACACTTTATCAAAGTTTTAATAATATCAGATGCGTGTGCAAATTTTGAGAAGGCAATTTCCAAGGCAATGGCGTTTGAAGCAGACGATTTTTGCTCGCAGCGGAGATGGGCTTTTCGGGTTGGCCGGAGCGGCTCACGTGAATGGTGTGACGTCGCCGTGTCGTCCGCTGCATGATGCCACTCAGGCAATTTTTAAAAAAAAGTTACGTCCTTGTATGGCATAAAACTTATCGCATATTATTCTAAAATGTTTCATTATTATGTCAAAAATGATTTCCATTCCGCACATCCCCACAAAACTGAAGAAACAACGATTTTCTCACGTTCTCCGTGCATTTCTGACCGCAGTTGGAACCTCCGGGCGTTCGCCGCTAGTCGCCGAGAGACGGCGTTCTAGATTGCGCTACTCTGCTCCGAAGGAGCTATATAGTACTCTAGGTATTACAAGCCTCTTGAACAAGAGCATGAATAGTGTTATTAAATAAGCTACGCTTCAGAGTAGCCACGCTTGGCCTTAGTATGGCTTAAAATTATGGTTGCCAGTTATTTGAAGCTTTATCTGAAATCACAAGAAACGCTTTTCCGTCCCCCCTTTAAACAGTTTGCGGCAAAGCAAAGCAACATTACATGAGCTTCCTAACACCGAATCTAATGCTTACGATGTCGCACTTTTGAATCATGACGATCGGCAGTTGCGCCTGCTCTGCACAAGCACCAAAATGGCGGCGTTCACAACACTGTCGGGGAAGAGAGTGCCGATACTCTAAGCGCAGCTCATTTATTGGCTCTAGTTGCCGCGAACCTCCTTTTCCCTGACTGAAACTGAAAGTAAATATGAATAATACACCATTATTATAGCTTATTTAGTTATAACCAAATACACATAATGAGAGGAGGAAGCGGGCGGGTAGGAGAAACGCGGGTTTTATACGCGACCGTTCTAACCGTCTCAAAAGAGAGAACGCACGAGCTTGCGCTGGTTTAGAAAAAAAGGCATCCAAAGAAAAGAGGCGGCACACTGTGTTCTTTGTTATTATGCGACTAATTGCAAATTGTTGTGTGTATGTTTATTCAGCCGGAAGTTAGTCTGCCTTAGTGGGCGTCTGGTGTCTCAGCTGTAGATAAGCAATTTAGCCAGTGCGGTACAACCGAAAACCTGGGGTCTTCAACGTGCGCCACGCAGTAATGATGCACGACCGCACGCCGGTACGATGCTCTTCCAGATCGAAACGGGCAGGGGCGGGGTGGGTTCTGCAGCGCGAGCTTTCGCTCCCAGTGCTCCGAGCTGGTGTAGGCTAGACCATGCACTCGGCAACCAACCCCCCCCCCCCCCCCCCCATGTGCGTCTAATTTATATACAGGTATAAGTATTTGAAGATCGACAATGGACGTCGATCGTCTCAAGGTAATGTAACGTAATAACATTATATAAATTATAAACTGGTTGAAGGACTGAACGACTTAATTTTTCAATTCTTGGATTGTAATGTGGCGGTAGCGTATTGTACTTACTGTTGATGAAGAGCAATATGAGGTGACGAGGTAATGATTAAATGATGAGGCTCTATAAGGACGACGACATTAATGGGTGTTGAACCACAACGTACAGTGCCAGACTTGTTTCAAGTATCGTGTACCCAAAGACTTTCTTCACCCGCAACAGTATATGGTAGAATCAATGAGGATGTTGCTTTACAACTGTACGTGGAACAGGAAAACTGCACTGTGTAGAAGCGCGGCTTATTCGTTAATATGAGGGACGGATTTCTAGCAGCATTCCCTGATTGACTACTTGGAACAAATGGCCTCGTTGACGTAAAGTGTCCCCGTTCCAAAAGATTCTTGAAGCATACTTAAACCGCAAAGGAGTATGAGGCGAAAAATAAGAAAAAGGAGTCTGGTGTGAAAGGTCCAGATCACCACCGTAGCTTCTACTATCAAATACAAGGGCAGTTACACAATACACAAAGAAAGGTTTGTGATTTAGTTATATTTACACTTAAGGGCATTGATATCCAACCTATTCAGAAAGATGACACCTCCTGGTCAACCAACATAGAGCCTTTTCTACTCAAGCTTTACATGGAAGGCCAGACTTCCGCTAAAATTCCTCACGTAGACGAGTGGTCCGACCGAATAAACTGCCATTACTCCCGATGTGGGTATCTCTCGATCTTTGTTCGTAAGCGATAGTATCATGAGATCGAGGGGTGTGGCTATTCTTCCGCCAAATATTGCTTCGGCGGGTTTTTTTCCGTGTAAGATGAGACCGACGCGTGCTGCCGGAACAAGAACCTGGCGCTTCTTCACTGAACTGCTTCTTCCGTAAGCTTCAAAAGGGATTTTTTTTTTCGTTTCGCACACCATCTGTTCTGCTTGCCCGTTAGTTGCAGGATGGTATGGTGCACTAATGTGATGCCTGATGCCGTTTTTTTTTTTTTTTCTTCAAAAACTTGTTTATTTTATTTGAAGCAAGATTTGGCGCGTTATCAGAGAAAAGTATTTTCGGTAGGGCAAAAGTAGGTAAAAGAGACCGTAGAACGTCAATGACGTGTTTGGACGTCGTGGCAGACATCGTGTAAACTTCCAGCCACTTAGAGTACGCATCGTACATGACTCCGCAGATGTGGATACGTTTCGCCACCCACCAACTGAATAGTGGATCGTTTTCAGTTACTGTTCGAGTCTTTCCGCAAAGTTAGCCCAGGTGCCAGGACTTTTGTCGAAAGCGGTAAGTGTTCGAAACGTCGACAACGTCGGTAGTCACGTGTTGTGCTTGAAACTGGACACTTACCAATCGCTGAGAAGAAACTTGCTTGTTCGTCTGCCATGAGTCGTCCGATATCCGGTCATCACCACAACACCATATCCCGACAAAACTGGTCTTCATTGTCCGCATGTCCATGGTTAGCAATCACGTCAACTTATAAATTCCCGAACGCTCATAACTTGCCGTCGCTAAACGCCGTTCATTCATAGCGTCTTCATTGCAAATAAACGTCTGCCTATTTCTTCTGATGGTTTCCCTAAGCTGTACTTACGACATAATGTGTGTCGGTACTTCCGAAAATATTGCAACGGCGTTTGTTTTCAGGGAACTATAATGTAACAACCTTTACAACATCTTCCGGACCCCGTGAAACACAATATTTCGTGACGTTGTTTTAGTCGTCATTAAAATGGTGAGGTAAGTACCGTAAATCGCGAAGCAGTTTACTTGACGTCCGCTTCCACTGGTTGAGTCTACTGAGCGTGCATTCCTGCAGAGGAAGTTTTCATTGATACAATATTGACACGTCAATCAACATTTGATTCCTTCTTGGTAAGATTTATTGCGAAAGCACGTTACAACCGCCGACCGCATCTCCCTATATCAGACAACAATTTATACCCAGCCTGACATTCTCGCATACATCCGTTTGCTGGGCCACGCTACTTGAGCTAGCTGAGCACAGCTGGGAGCGGCGCGAGCAAGGCCACGAGGGGAACGTGATGGTGCTCGAGCCATCCCACTGTGAACCAATGTTTCGGCCACCCCACGGGTGCGTGTCGCCATCTATTGGTTGAACTAACGCCTTGTTCAAGATGGCTGCCGTGGGACCGCAGCCTTAATCGCTTGCATCGTTTCAAGAACGTTCCGTGACAATAGGCATTTGTGACAAGTGTACGCGTTCGAAACACCCTGATCTCTGATTTGATCAGTGAAGCTATTTTGATATCTTTTGTATTTATGGGATCATTTCTGTCAAGAGTACCCTGCCACTCGGTTGTTCGAATAATGCGCTGTTCAATGTGATCAACGAGCTAGAAGTTTCAAATAAACTACTGTTTATGCGATGACTTATTGTTGTTTTTGATCAGCTGGTAATACTGACGGGGCAAAAGCAAAACAGGAAGTGTCGTCAATGCTTTTGAGATGTCTAGTCAGTAAACCCTAGTCAGTACCGTTTCGGAAAAAGTGGAAATATTTATTGTTTACTGGCGTCCCCAGTCAAGTATGAACGACAAAGGAGTAGGCGCTTCAACCTGTAAAAACAAATAAAATATAGAAACAAATAGGCGAGCCATAACAAGAATGAATGGCATTTACGGATAAAATGTCAACTTTTTCCATTGGCTTAAAAAGTACACCACCATATTTTTTTCTCGTACAGAAAGTGCCGCCATTCAAGATGTCGACGACCATTTAAAAATGTGTATATCCACATCCCCTTTGCACGGAACAGGGGTAAACCGTTCCCATCTCGCACCGAAGGAGGCATCGCATTATTAATGCAAAAGCATTAACTGTTCCATGGAGCGAAGCCGGCGTTATCTGATGTCTGTAGCAGCGAAAAACGCCACCTAAATACCCATTGGCTGGGCGAAACGGCATCTAAATTCCCATTGGCTGAGCGAAATTGCACGTTAATTCTGATTGGTTGAGGAAACGGCACCAATTCCCATTGGCTGCAGGGCGGACGCGCCTCAGAAAATAGAACACAAAGAAAAGCACACCAATGCGGATGCTTCGTCGCGGAAGCCGTCGTGAAGCCGGCGGGGTTCGTCGCTTTTTCAGTGGGGGAGGTGGATGTCACCGCCGAATCCCGGAGAAAAGCTCACCGGAGAAAAGCTCACCGGAGAAAAGCTCACCGCAAAACCGGCGGATGCGGAGAAAAGCTCACCGATTTTTTTTTTCTTTTTTATGGAGGCTGTTGGATCATGCGTAAATATATCAATTTATTATCATTAAAGTTCGTCAGCTTTGTCAAAAAGAAAATGTCCTTTTTTGTATTATTTGCCAAGATTATTAAGTATATTGCTCCCAAATTAATAATGGCGGGCCAGTGTTTTCTGCGGCTTGAACAAAAGCCTAACTGAAAATTTTATGAACTTGAATAACATGAAAGAGTTCGAAAACTTATGTCTCCCTAAAACCTAAAAATCAAAACTGTAAACACCGAAAATCCGAAAGCGCATGCGCAACAATGCGGTGCCCGAAATTCTCTTTGAAGCTTTTATTAACCTTTGAAAAGAGGATAGAACAGTCAGTAGGATGATCGAGGCTTCTTTCTTCCACGTACATGCAAGTTTTCTGGCCGTTCGTGCTGCAGTGTTTCCGCACGTTGCCTTTGTGTGATAGTGCCCTTCTAAGGTAAGCCACTCATGACTTTCAGAGCTGCACACTGGCACCGTTGTTACTCGCGACCTATATAAGAAATAGTCTTTTGTAAGGTAGCGAATAGAGCGAGTTGGTAAACGTTATACATGATGAAAACCGCTCAAACGACGACGACGGAGTGACGACAACAAACACGACAGGACGAAGCTGTTCTCGCAACTAAAGTTTTGTTAGTGAAATTAACAGAAAGAAAACAGCGTTGCCGACACTGACTGCATCAACAAATGTCTATACTTAACTATTAGGCACTACAGAATATCTAGAGCTGGAACGGCTCACCACACCGCTATTCATATTAGCTCACAAAGAACAAACCTCTTTATTTGACAGAGCTACCGACGGCGCACCCTCAGTTGTCAATAAATTATTGTCTTTTTTACCGGTGTACGATGTTCTGATATTATTTTTGCGGCTTCATTAATATACAGAATGGGTGATTACTAATTTCTGAGGAATTAGTAAATATGCCCAATGACCTTCAAGAATATTACAAGAAAGAGGACATATATATAACTTTTTTTTAATGAAGTGGCGAATGCGAATTGTGTTAAATTGCCACATTTGACGCAGAATCCGCTAAGTTAAAAAAAAAAAAAAATATCGGTGAGCTTTTTTCTGCATCTGCCAGTTTTGCGGTGAGCTTTTCTCCGGTGAGCTTTTCTCCGCCGCCCGTCACCGCCGGAGCGCCGTGTGAAAAAGAAAAACGTGGCGCGCTGCTTGTAGGACTGCGCTGTGTGTAGGAATGCTTTTGCATTCCTACACGTGAGCAGTCTTAAGTGCCTCTGCCTAACTTTTTTTTCGTCTTGCAGCCAGGGTTTTTCATGCTCCCGGAGTTCAGGGAATTCTCGAACGCACACACACACACCAAAAAAAAAAAGAGATCCTTCAAATTAACCGGTTCCAGAGGTTCAACTTCGAATTACCGCACGCCTTCAATACAGAATGTGTTGTATGTAGGATTTTGCGTGTTCGGTTGAAATCGATCCCGACCGATAACCTATGCCAAATTCGATTTTACGAATCGGTTTTAACCGGAAAAAAGGTAAATTTTTAACTGGAAATATCTTTTTCTTTTTTTTTTTTCTTTTCTTTGTGACACTTTTTTATTGCCAGTTGTCAACTATTTTCGGGATCTCCCTGTTATATTCGAAAATGGTTCAACAATAAACCGTTTTCTCAAGGTTGTGTACTGCCTCGTTGGGGGGGGGGGGGGGGGGGGGGGGGGGGAGGGGGGAGGCTGGGCTTGAAGGTTTCGAATTTACACCGGACTCCGCTCAACTCCCAGGATGCCCATTTCCCCGGACACCGGCATGCAGTGACCTGATTGGTCCGAGTCATTTTCGAGCACCTTTTAAAGCAGCAAAAAGTACTTTTTGGGCATAAGCACACATTTAATTTTCATTCATTCCAGTGCAAATAGTATTAAGATTTTCGCGTTTGTCTACTTTGCCTTCCTACTTCTGTGAAACCTTTTGTCAACAGTATGCCAGGTATATTCCCTAGCTAGCAGTTTAATTGAGCGTAGAAGCACAAGGCACGGTAACAAGATGCTGCTTGCATGGTGAAGGGTAATACCAACTACTTTGCATTGTAATTTTAGGCACGAAATCAAAGGTAAACCAAATAGTGTATTCCACTGAAATAGTTTAAATATTATAATTTCGAGCACACAAATCGATGTTTTCGTTAAGTTCCCAAATCGTAATAAAATTTCGATTCTTCATCTAGATAAAAAAACAAAGCTTTTGTCATATGAATGAATGAAGTTTGACATCCAAAAGTGTCGGGAAGGAAGGGGCAAAAAGTTGCCGAAGCTACCTGAGCAGTAATATTGAAATCAGAGATAGATCAAAACGTACATACATATACATCATGCACCTGAAAACACAATATCTTTTTTACACAAGTCGAAAATATTTTTGCAATGTCAGATTAAGTTTAAATGAAACTTATAGTGGGGTGATATGTCTAAAATCAATAGGTGCATAAAATGTCAACCACTGAGTGTCTGGGAGGAATTAATAGTAGCCTAAATATTCAACCCTCGGGCATTCAAATGGACTCCCTTATCTTATTTTTAAAACTCTGCAAAGAAGAAGATAAATTTATAATCCAAATCCTATAAAAACTTGTTTAAAATTCCGGAATCAAAGAGCTCTACTTCTGTGACCCGTAATTAATGTGGATTCATTCATGTGTGTGTCTCATGCCGGAAATTATTCATCATATTTTTCTTTGGGTATATTTCTATAGACCCGCTGGTTCTCATCTCCGTGGAAATTAATAAGTCTAATTGCTATTTATAATGTTGCTGAATTGTAAATGCTAAAAAAAACTTATGCTTGTAATATTCCATTCGTTTTACTTTATTTCTCACTTTTTTATACTCCGCCAGAACACATTTTTTTCTGCTCTTATTATATCTTTCGTATTTGTTTCGCTCACTAATCGGCTTATAGAGTGCTTCGTTATCCAAGGCTTTCTTCCCTTCTAGTGCTTTTGTAATTTCTGCAGTGGAAGTGATGAGTGGTAACAATCGAGAAGCTTCCGTAAAAAATAAGCCATATACATGACTCGGGTTTTGTTTATATTATGCACCATCCCAGTTTATATCAGACACAAGTAGGCAAAATGAATTAATCATGCCGTCGCTGATGCATCTATACAACATTTCGGTCTTGGACACTTTCTAGCTATTGAACATGTTAACACAAAATAAAAACACAAAAAAAAAACAGGCAGATGATCACTTAAATGGCACAACAAAGCACCAGAGAGGACATTGCTCACTAGTGAAC